>NW_019268538.1:1053135-1129274 GCF_002738365.1 Cucurbita moschata
TTTTTTTTTTTTTTTTTTTTTTTTGGATAACAGCTCAATTTTAGTGAAGTATTTCAGTTTCAAAGAAATGAGTAGTACAAGCAAATGAAAAAATTAAATGTTTTCATAAGAGAAATTACTTTCATTGAATGGGATGGGAGACAAGGGGCTGCACTAAAGAAGTCATACCCAGCATCAAGAGTGATACTATAGAAAGGGGTAACAGGGAATAACATCTCAGTAAGATCAAATAATGTGAAATAACACAATAACCACAAGAAGTAACTTTGAGATTCCATGGATTCTAAATTTCTTGGAGGTGAACTTATAACTAAAGAATGGTAATACGCCTTGGTCTAGCATCCATAGTCGTATATGTACATATCATAGGGAACAAGTCCCTGCCTGAAGAAAGAGCAGATGTTACTTCTATTTAAGGATTCAGTACATGACACTGTTATTTTTATATCAGAGTAACAACATTACTACCTTGGATTAACGAACGAGAAATGGAAATCTTGACAGTCCAGATCCATATTTACTCTTCTAAATCTTTTCTCATAAAATCGATTATGCAATGTCCCTGTGATTTCCGGCATGTTCTAAATTCTAAGTATCTAGAGTCATCGGTTCCTATTAAAATCCAATGAAACAAACTAGCCAAGACAGTTTCAAGGGATCTAAACAAAAGCGCTTCAGTCACTTGATTTAGGCTACTCTGGATACTCTTAAGGTACAAAATACTAAAGCTAAGCTACATTTGACTTCCAACAATGAATTCAACTCGATTTCAAATCTAAATAATTGCAGATAGCTGGTTCAACCCGAATCAGAGCATCACAAGGTTAAATAAAAGACTGATATAGGGAACACAACAAACATCTAAAAAGCTTGATCCGAACTGAAACTTGTACGCGAACTTAAAGCAAACAGAAGACAGTAAACTGGCGATTACAACTAACTTAAACTTTACGACGCTGACCTTCTTGACCGATGCAGACCACGAAAGAGTAAGACCGAGGAACACAATGAAGAAGAAAGGCCCCCACAGATCCCAATCCCTCAAAGCCTTTCCGGGGTCCTCACGGAAAGGGTTGGGAAAAACCACAAGCTTCAAATTGTTGACGATCCGGGACAGATCCCGCTTCACCGTATCCCATACCGGCTCCGTCAGTGTGTTGGGCCCCGATCCGAATCCAGTCGGCGATGTATCAGACCGGGCATTACTGGAGGCAGGCAGCGGCGGCGGAGCAGGGAAGACAGTCGGCGGCTTCTGGCTAGTTGATTTGGGGGGAAGTGGAGGGAGATTGGACTGTATAAACGGTGAGGAAGAAACAGGAATAGAAGCCCTAGGAGGACTTGGGGGGCGAGCTGGAAGAACAGTGGAGGAGCTGGTTTGGACGCTGGCGTTGATGAGATTCTCGATCTCGTCGATGTCCGACTGAGAGGATTGGTGAAGAGGAATTGTATCGCTGTGAGACATTTTCCCGGGAAGGGATTTTCTCGGGAAAATGATGAGAAAAGGCGTTGAAATGAAGAAGACGAAGATCAGATCAGATCAGATCCAAACAGGAGGCAACCAAATTGGGCGTTTCGGGATATCCGGCAGATTTTCGTTCCTCGATAAACCAGGAAGAAGAAGAATTCTGTTAAATGTCCTTTCCACGGGGTTCCGCTAAAACGTCGTCGTTTAGTAATTAAGATTTATAATATATTTCACTTCACACTATTCTCTCCATTAAAGACCATTGTTCGAATCTATTGTGTATTCAACTCCTTATGAAACCAATTATTATATTTTAATTTAACCCCGAATCTATTTTACATCACTTTTGAATGCATATTTAAATTTTAGATTGTTTCTCTCGTTTTATTAAAAGAAACAAAAAAGAAAAAACTTTACCATCTTTTTTATCCTTGAATATACATAGTAACCTGTGATTTGAGCTATTGAAAATCAAGTCGTTTGGTATTAAAGTCAGACACCAAATGATGTGTTAGTCAGGACGTTGGGCCCTAAGGGAATGGATTGTGACATCCTAACTAAGTTGGAGAGGGTAATAAATCATTCCTTATAAGTGGGTAGAAACCTCTCTTTAGTATATGCATTTTAAAACCGTGAGGCTAATGAATATATGCAATCGGCAAAAAGACAGAAAATATCTAGACTTGAGTTGTTACAGCCAAATTAGCCGGTCTAAACATATATCAATGAAATATATCCTTCTCGACCCTTCAAATCTTCACATCTCATCTCATATAATTAAAATAAGTATGGAATGTATTAAAAAAAATTAAACAAAATGTTTTTTTTTTAGAGATAATTATTAAAATAAACAATTTATTGTAGGTTTATTCTCTTAAAATTAGAAAATTATATAACACCAATAATTTATTTTCAGAAAAAAAAAAACATAATTATAAGTCTCTCTGTGGTTTGATTTTTTTATAATTATTTAATCCAACATGCATTTATAATTGAGATCTTAGTTGTTTAATTATATTTTAGTAAAGATATTTATTATTTTCTTCCAATTTTATTTCCTAAACATTTTTATTAAAAAATAATATAATATACTAGTACTTATCATACATTAATAATTCGTAACCCAACAAAATATCATCTGATGTCACGAAGATTTTTAGCCATATCCCAATTAAAATAATATAAAAAAAATAATTAATTTAGATATAATACTTTTAATTAATTTAGCCAAATAATTGTGTATTTATATTTATATATACACACATAAAGATGTAAGGTCCGGTGAGTGAGTGTATTACACGTGGATTGGATAGGATGAAAAGCCGACATGGCGCATCTCCAAAGGTGATGAGTAAGCGCCACGTCAATGAGATAACAGCAGAACGCGATCCAAGTGGATTAGTGGACGCTTTTATTGCCCCCTTAAAAAATAATAATAAAATAAAATAATAAGGTGACCTGTCTAGTCCATTCAAAATTATTCAGCCATATCATTTCTTTTGTTTGTCTAAATATTATATTCTTTAATAACATTTTTAGTTTTTTTTCTTTTTTTTTTTTCAAAAAGTAATAATCATAACTCGTTAAGAATTCACCAAATTGAACGGAGTTAGACTACAAATCATTGCATGAGAATCCCGATAACACAACCACCCTGAACGATGTCAGTGACGAAAACAAAGCCCGTGTTTTTTTAGAGTAAATCATTGTTCATGTGCGACGCTGAAAAATTAACAATTTATGTACAATGACGTGAACTCAAAGGCGATAATCGATTAGATCTAGTGAAGAGAGAGAGAGAGATAGAATGATCGAACGGATGGCTAGCAGTTAAACAACAGTCATGAGCTTGGAGCGACTAGGTATTATTGTTAGAGAAGCCGAGCCGAGTCAACAACTAGGGTTTTCTTTTCCTTTATTTTGGAGTGTAATTTTTTTTAATTAAAATATTATTATAATAATAATTTTTTATTTTATTGTCTCATATATATTTTTAATTGTTCATAAATTTAAAAAATATTTATTTCGTCATATGTGAATACATTTATAATTTAATTTGATAATGAAAGACAAAGAAAAATGCCAAAAATACCCTCTCATAATTTATGAGCTAAAAATAGGCATTTTTTTAAAAAAAAATTACTCGAATTAGAATAAAGCGAAAAGTCAAAAGTTTATAGAGGAAAATGAAAATGAAATTATAATTATAATATTAAAATAACCCGTGTGGAAGCGAGTGCAAAGATGAAACTTGGGTTAAAATAGTCAATTAACATAGACATGTGAAGGGCAAGGTCGATTAATTAAATTATATATATGGAGATGAGGCGCGTTACGTAGTTACTAAATATTATTATTTAATTTATTAAAATAAAAATTAACGAAATCAATTTTAAATTTTATTAAAGTACAAAAAAATTAAAATATAAAATAAAATTCAGGACTAATATAGTAATTCAATTATTATAATATTAAAATTATTTTGAGCTATTTATATATAAAAAATAAAAGAACAACTATCTTAGTTGTACGAATAATTTAAGAGATTTGTTTTTAAAGATATGGAATCGAAATATGTTTGATAAAATAATTAATAATAAGTTATTTTAATTAATTATAAATAATTTATCGTTCACTCATAAATGAACTACCGACATAATTTAAACTCGAGTTCTCATCTTTTTAAAGTAATTTTGGAAGAATAATACAAATTTATATTTATTAAAAAAATGAAAAATTAAATTGGTTTAATATTTTCAATAAACCTTGTTCAAAGTAAATTAATTAAACATCAAATTCAAGAACAATAAAATTATTCACACTTATTCATCGAGTTTTTTTTTTTCTCGATTTGAATTGGATTAAATTTTGATTTGATTTTCAAATTGGGTTGTGAAAAACTCGAACAATTTCAATAATCCAATCTAGTTGTGTTGTGAACTCTATATTTGGATTGTTCTAACACTAACTCAGCCAATCACTTCTGATGACAGCCGACTTGCGATTATGCGACACTCACTTTCCAACGACAAGTAAACTAAGTCAATTTGTTCTTACGTCGCCTACGACCAAACGACGTATGCTCGAGCCTTTGACCTCGGTTTAAGAAAAAGGTTTTAGAAAATGAGAGCAGAGAGAGATTTTGAAAGAGACGTTATATATATGCAAACAAAAGAGTAACAACAACGGCTCACAATATATAGTGGGAAGTGTAGTTTAATCCAAAAAAATATTTTGAAGTCAACGGGGTGAAATAAGATATTTTAATTTAATTTGATTATTATATTTTGTATTAAAATAAATGTTGAGATATTTGTAATTGGAGGAGAGATATTTGGGGATTATGTTCTAAAATGTCAACTTCATTAAGGAATAAAGTATTAACCAATAACAAAGTGAATAGCCTGAAATCAAAACAATTTGGGACCAGATTGGGATTCAACTTGTTCATATAATAATAATAATAATAATAATAATAATTACATAATTTTAACTCAAAATATACCCCAACTCAACTATGGTTCAGATTAGGTTAATTAGTGACGGTTAGGTAATTTATTGAAATTTTTGTTTTTAATAAAAATAAAATTATTTATTTTTAAATATTTAATTAAAATTTGGGGCTCAGTTTCAAAAATATATATATATATATATATATTAGTTTCGTTCAGCTCAATTGACTGAAATTTTTGACCGAACCAAATTTATAAACTTTTATTTATTTTAACTTAACCTAAGTAAGTTTATAACCCAACTCAAACCGTACCGATTGAGTTGGGTTGAGTTGTTCGGGCATTAGAAAAAAAGAAAAAGTAATCCATGCACGGGTCACGTAGGCGACCCATTTTTAAACACATTGTCTGAATTCTTGCTCGAACCCCAAACCTACCGAAGAAGAAGAATACAGAGTATTGGTGTGAAATTGATGTTGGATGGGGGCTGCCTTCGCGAAGGACTGCACCATTCCGGTTTGTTCCTCTTCCAATTCCTTCGACGACGTGCCGGAGAATTGTATTTCCATTGTTCTCATGTTCTTGGAGCCTCCCGAGATCTGCAAACTCGCCGCCTTGAATCGAGCCTTCCGCGCCGCTTCCTCCGCCGATTTCATCTGGAATTCCAAGCTCCCTTCCAATTACGCCGTCTTGCTTCGTCGAATTCTCCCTCCTTGTTCTTCCGATCGCGATTATCGTCGGTTGCCGAAGAAGGAGATCTTCGCCAGGCTGAGTCGCCCTAATCTGTTCGATCGCGGCACTAAGGTAACTAATTGTCGGATTTCTTGTGCTCTGTGTGGGCGGGGGCTTCCGATCATTCAAATCGCCTCTGTTCTTGTGTGTTTCTTAGGAGCTGTGGTTGGATAAGAGTTCGGGGAAGCTTTTCGTTTCCATTTCGGCTAAGGCCTTGAAGATCACAGGGATTGAAGATCGAAGATATTGGAATTTTGTTCCGACGGATGAATCTAGGTCAGGATTTCTCCATTTTTTTTTTTTAACGAAGAAAAAATCAACCGATATACTTTAAAAATTTTAAAAAGTTTTAGGTTAGGATTAAAAGAATATTTTTGAAATATTAATTTTACCTATATTCCTTGAGCTTTCACTCACACACATGGGCTAAGTTGCTCGTGTCTACTCTCTTCGAAGCACTTGGCTCTAATACCTCTCTCTCTTTCACAGCCATCACGGCTAGTAAATATTGTTTTTCTTTTGTTTTTTCTCTCTAACATCCCCTCAATATTTTTAAAACTCATTTACATTTAATAGACAGAAGTTTCCACATCGTTCTAAAGAACACAAAAAAAATGTTTTCGTCAGGTCAATTATTTTCATAAATAATTTTTAAAAATTTTTTTTTGGGTTCAAGGGTATTTTTAATTTTTTAATTTTTGGTTTCAGGGTAATATTAAAAATAATTTTAAGAATATTTTTAGATTTAAAAAAAAAAAGTGGGAAAGGGAAATAAATTGGAAAAGGAAGTATAATGACAGATTAGGACTTTTTCAAAGAGTGTAGCTATGGAGATTTGATTCATTTTATTTATTTTTAAAAAATATATATTTATTAATTTTCTTGCTTTTTTTGCAAGTGGCTCAAGAATTCTTCCTTATCCCCTTTTTTTAATTTTTCTCCACAGATGCTGATTGCTGATGCTTTTTGTTTTTTGTTTTTTGTTTTTTTTTCCAAATCCTTTTTCTTAATGAAATTTTGGATATTTTCTCAACCTTTTTATCAAATTTCCTCATTTTATTTCATTTTAATCCCTAATTTTTAAACTTTGCATAAAAACAATTCCAATAATTATTTTCTTTTTCTAAATCCATAATATAACTTCGAATCTTATTTCATGCATAAATTTATGGTAATATTTGTAGTAAAGGACTAATATATAAATATATACAAAAACCAAAACCATATTCAATCCTTGAATTCTCAAGCCCTCAATTTTAGACCATTTCATCATTTGAAAAGAGAATGAGACCTAAGTCACCATCACATTGGATGACTTAAAATTTGGTTGGTTCTATGAATCATAATAATTAAAAGTCTGGAATTAGAAGATAAGTTACGAATCAAAAAACGAAATTCAAACTTACAATTCAGTTTTAATCATATTGAATTAGGCGATGGATGGTGATCGTGTTCTAATATTGAATTTGGATTGGATGATGAGCTGAATTTACAGGTTTGAGTCGGTGGCATATCTGAAACAAATCTGGTGGGTAGAGATACGAGGAGAATTGGAGTTGGAGTTCCCAAAGGGAAACTACAGCCTATACTTCAGGCTTCAGCTGGGAAAGCCTTCAAAGAAGTTTGGAAGAAGAGTGACAGAAGTGGGGCAGGTCCATGGGTGGGAGATCAAGCCAGTGAGGTTCGAGATGACAGCCTCCAATGCCCAGAAAGCTTCATCTGAGTGTTACCTACGCCATTCTGGGAACTGGGTTTTGCATCATGTGGGTGATTTTTGTGTCCAAAACCCTAATCTTCAAACCCACATCAAATTTTCATTGATTCAGATTGATTGCACTCATACTAAAGGTGGCCTTTGTGTGGACTCTGTCTTCATTTGTCCCTCCCAATTTGAAGGCAAGGCAGCTTTTGATAGTTCTTAAAGAAGAATGACCCTTTTTGTGTGGATATTTTTTTGTATCATCCATTGTTTTCTATGTATGTATTTGGTTGAGGTTGAGGTTGTGTGTGATATGGACTAGGATTACTTCTCGGCTATAGTGGCAACCCATGAATCTCGAGCCACTTGGCATTCCATCCCAGTTCGCATTTTTTGGATCCAGAAAGCTTATAGAATACCATACAGGAGGATCCCCAAATACCTAATGAGTTACAAAGAAGCATGTTTCCACGGCAGATACAACATTCATTTGGGAGAAAACCCCCCCAAAGGGTGGGAGATCAGAAGAAAATATCAATCTCAAATATCCTGTACAAAATATATGGTTCTCCACTTACTTAACCCAAAGGGTGGGAGCTAATTGTTAAAAGCCTGTTTAAGTTAGTTGAACTTTCCAGGCGAAGCACATATTATCGTCAAGATCACTGTTAAAAAACCCATTTTCTGTAAAATCATGGGCTATATCCTGGATTATGTCCTCTTCTAAATGAAGATTTTGCGGCAAGTCTCCACTTTTTTGGTTGAACCCACTGCTATGACCTCCAGTTGCTGATACATCACCATTTGAAGCGCTTTTGAAGCTGTTACTCCGGCTCGGGGCAGGCGGCGTATTATTACTGATGGATGCATTGGCTGTGCCAGAAGCTGCTGAAGAACTGCCGCCGAACCCTGAATAAGACCCCCCCATCTTTCCGTTCGTGTTCGTGTTCGAACCAGGAAGTGGCTGCTGTTGCCCTCCCCCACTGTTGTTATTATTAGATATCTGGAGAAGCTGCTGGATCATCTGATGTTGCATGGCCTGATTATTGTTGCCGCTACCTTGAGCGCTCTGAGGATGGTTTTGCGCAACTAAGTTGTTGGATTGTTGTGAAGGTAAATGAGGACTTGAAAGAGCACTGCCGAGCACGTTTCGCATCGGTCCTGATGTCAAAGCAGTTGTCCCACCATGAGAGCTTGATGAAGGACTCTGGTTTTGGTTTGAGTTATTGAAGGATGATGATGTCCCCTGCTGAAGCGGGTTTGAACTGTTTGAATTCATTGAATTCTGTCTCATAAGCAGATTCTGGTAGTTAGACAATGCCAAAGCGGCTTGGGCCGAACTGCTCAAAGCTCCTCTGCCGATTACTTGATTTTGGCTATTCATTTGGTTGTTCATCAGCCCAGGATGCAGGGCGAGCATCCTATTGCGGTCGGTTGGCAGACCTTGAGCAGTAGCGACCTGTTGAATCTCTTGCCTTTTTTGCATCCGCAGCTTGGCTGTGGCGTGCTGAGGATAACTTTTCAGACCCTCTGTCAAAAACTTCATTATAAGATTCAAAGCTATGAAACTACACAAGTTCAAAGGTTTATTCATCAAGAACTGATTGTGGAAATTATTGGAAAGAATGAGGCATACCAACTGGTCCGGTTTTCTGCACCCTACAGAAATCAATCAGATCTTTCATGCTGTTGACGACCTCTGATATCTAAACACGATCGGGCCAAACATGTTGAGCAAAGCAGATAAGTACAGAACAGATAATCCTTTGTAAAACTACATAAAAATGCACCTGCAAGCATCTAACGTATCTTTTGGAGAACCCCAAATCATTAAGTGACTGCAACTCCAGACTCTTAGCGAGCTGCTGCCCAGCTGTCAAAACCCTAAAGGGAAGGGATTGCATTAGCAATGAGAATGGTGCACTATCAGTTTCAATAAGCAAGAAAATAGCTATCAGCCAACATTTGTAGCAGCAGATCTTGGATAGCCAATCCAAACATTCCTACATGGGACTTCGTTGACTAAGAGAGGAAAAAGAATAATCCATTAATGACAGCTCAATTAACAAAGAAAATCAAGGTATCCACCACAAGCTCAAATCTTGTCCACTTCTACTTGTTTTTTGGTCAAAACAGAGAGAGATAAATAGAACAAAGTGGCAGACAACCTTGGACGTTTGGATTAGAAGTTCAACAAAACCATGATAGAAGATGACAAGAAACAAAATTTGATTCAACGATAAAGATTACGCTATAGTTTGATCAACTTACATATTACTGTTTGCTTGTAAATCCTGCTGAGAAGCCCCATCGGATCCTCCTTCAGCAATAGTGCTCTGGCATTTCTGTGCCACCTGGACCAACTGATTCACCTGTAATTAAACATTTATCAATTGGATGGATCAGTCAACAACTAAAAGGAGATCAAACACGACAAGATTAATCACGTCTAAATAACAAACTGGAAAAACTTAGAACCAGGATATCATCAGCAAACATTTGTGCTACCTGAGGTGCAACCAACCTACGAGGTAGAAGTTCTTCATGACGTCTTGCACAAAATTCCCATGCCAATATCTGAAGTAGAATCCAATTGCCAAATTATTTTAGCACAGAAGGATTATTCTTAAATTTATTTAGAAAATTCAATTTACATAATCATTCTGTTGACCTTCAATTCATGAGTAAATATGATACGAAGGTGACCCTCGCGAATAACACGAAGTTGCTCATATACACTCTCTTGAACTGCTTTTCCATATTCTAACATCATAATTCCAGACGAATATCTGAACTCCCGTGGCATATCCAAGAACAATAGCTCATCAATGACTCCACTGCCAAATTTGATCTCATTGAGTCTAGGAAGCACTTCAAAGGAAGCCTCTGAAACCATCACATGAAATGTATTATGTTATGGTTTATATTGCAGTAAAGACAAATTAAAAATGTGAATATAAGACATTAACTTCAATCTAGAAATCGAGCTAGACATCTTTGACTATATGTCAATATGTTAACTCAAACCATGATAATAACTCAATTACCTATAAGTGGGAATTGGCTTTCTTTGAAAAACTCAAATTTTGAAACCTACAGAATTTACACATCCCAGGCCATTTCTTTGAAAAGCTCAATTATCTATTAAGTAATATAAAAAAGGTTATCAGTATCATACCAAATCCCCGCCCAGACTTTGAACCACAAATTTCACACTGCCATGCATCCTGAAATATAGATAACAATGGAGAATTAAGGGGTGAAGCTAAGTGTCACAACTACTTAATTGGAAAAGCAAAATAAAAAATTGTAGACATCATTTTAGCAGATTGCACACTGACCAATTTCACTCATCACATAAGATTCTTTTCAAAGAAAGATTAATCAAATTTCAAAAGACAAAATTAGCATTGTCAGGATAAAGATCACGTAGAAAATTCAAACGCTACAGAAAAAAAACCCTAAAAAATACCAAGGTAAGGAATAACTGACCATAGCTGCTAGAGGGAAAACGCCTAGAGCATGATGACCAACATTGTCATATAGTGACAAACACCATCTTTTCTTTGCACGAGGGGAATAATATTCTGTCACGAACTTCCTCCAATAGGCAATACTATTATCCTATCAGAAGTCATAAAACTAATAGTTCATATTTAGGCTTAAAAACAGTGCATGTAGAAATATGCTGAAAAAACTTGTTGATAAATATGCAGAAAATGACTCCAAAGACAAATGAAGAAGACAGAAGATGAACTTACAGCAGGTCTTTGACGCTGATGGTATAGATACTGCATTAGCCGCCGAGCACATACACCACCATCATTAGTCCGCTTCATAGCATTTATGGGTTGTATTGCCTGTTGTTGAAGCTGCTGTCTCAAGTGTATCTGCTGCTGCTGCTGCAGGTGAGCTCTCTGCAAAGGAGGCAAAGACTGAAAAATCTGTTGCTGTTGCTGTAATCTCTGTTGCTGCTGAAATAATGCTGCTTGTAACTGCGGCGTATTACGACCTTGCAGCTGCATGGAATCTTGTCTCTGCAGGAGCTGTTGTAGCATCTGCTGTTGCAGGAAATCATCCTGCTTAATATCCAAGCGTGGTTTCTTCTGTGACTGAGAATAACTGTTGGGATCTGTCATGAGAGATCCAGCAACACGTGCACCCACGGGTAGAGAAGCTTGGACGGTTTGTGAATTTGACAATGATGCATCACCTGGAGCAACTTGTTGGGACTGTGGTTGGGTCTGCAACAATTGTGGGGCGTTATGATCCTGCTGAGAATTGTGCTGAACTGTAGAAGATGCATCAATGAGTGATGCACCCGAGAGACTCACGTTATTTGATGTAAAAGACATAGACGAAGTAGGTAATCGCATGTATGATTCAGCATTCATGCTTGGACTTCTCTGCAAATGAGGCCTACCTGAGAGTGCAGAGTTTGCATCTGTAACCAACGAACTTGCCCCAACACTTATTCCTGAGTTTGCCACACTATTTAACACTACATTATTCGTGTCCCCAGAAACTGGACCCAAATTTGAGTGGCCAGGTCCTGGAATTGAATTTGATGAGTTTCCATAAGATGAGACCAAGTGAGATTTAACATTGCCCTTTGACTGCCCATCTCCTTGGAAAAAAATCCCAGAGTTTGAGGAAGATTGGGCTAATCCTCCAGCCACCCTAGAAGATGTCATTGGGGGCACCAGTCCTTGTTGGACAGCGTCCAAGTAGCCCTCTAGAGCCAGTCTTTCACCAATCACTGCTACAAGTATTTCTGACCCACAAAATATGACACTCAAACTAAATCCATAGGGAAAAAACCCCAAAACTTACTCATGGGCATCCGCGAAATCTCAAAAACACATGATCGAACAACAGAGGCGTTCAGTACTCAACTAAGAATATAGAGAAAAAAAATCGACCCCTCATTCTTTAAAAGTTATCAATGAATTATCACATATCCTACAAGTTCTCAACCACCAGATTGCAATGTGCCGGTGATCTGCAATCCTGGTCGATATTGATATACAGAAGAACCTATGATTAAACAGTGAAAACAACAACATTAGCAGAGGAGGAAAAAAAACTAAAACTAAGCAATTTTTAGGATAAAAATTTAATAGTTATTAATTTGAAAGTTTAGGGAATCAATTAGGAAGATTAAGTAGTTATTGATTTGAAAGTTAAGGAGATAGTTCCTCGTTCTTTCCCCTCATGTTCTCCCACTCGAGTTATTTGTTTCCACCTATTTCGATCTTGGGCTATTTCCAACCCTTTCCACAAATAGCCAAGCCACAAATGAGAGACAGAAACCTAATTTCGAAATAGCCACTTTCAAGACCCAATATTCCGCATATCTTAGACATGAAGTACGAGAAATAGAACAAAAACAAAATTCCAATTCTCAGAGAAACTCTCAAACTTCCAAATTCAACCGAAATCATACCGCTTCAAAACCGAAACTGAAATTTGAATGACCAGAGCACAATTTTTCAAAGAACGAAACAAATGGATAGCTACAACTCCCCTAAAACCCAAAGCTAAACTCAAATTAAGCATCATAATTCAAGAAAAGGCGGAGGATCGAGCAAATTTAACACAAAGCAAAGAACGGACAAAAGGAAAAAGGGAAAAGTAGTCTTGAGCACTGAAACAGAGGATCCAAATCCGAATCCATTTCCAAAAAACCGGAAAGAACAACAAAATTAACTAACCAAAGAAAACCAATAAAATCAAATAGAAGACAGAAGAGGGAAGAGAATTTGACTACCAACCTTGTAAAGCGGAAAAGAGGCTGAAACCAGACGAGCAATGGAAGCTAAAGCCTCCGCTTCGCTGAGAATTCGAAGAACGGAAATCCAAAAGTGAGAGAGGAAGAAGAAAAGGAGATGGAGGAGTTCCAGTTATATACATAGCGGGAATAGCCGGGATCCAAATGACCGGTTTCACTCGTAACCAGCCTTGATGACACCGGCTATTGCCGGTAACGCTTTCGACACGCCTCTTAGATGTCGTTCGACTGGAAAAGGAAGATCGTCAGCACGTGGCGGAAACCCATTGGATAATCTCTTTATGATGGATCATCATTCACTAGCTTCAATCACCTGCGGCGGTCTCTACGTAAACCACTGTACAGTTTACTACCGCCTCTTTCCTCTCAGTTGACTCTATGACGTGGCGGAACATAACTGATGTAAGTCAGTGAGCTGACGAAAAAATTGATGTACGGGATTCGAGCCGGTGAAGAGAGTGTAGTCAGAGATATTCACAGTCAGATTGCCACGTGCGAATGACACGAGCCATGAAACAAGGACACGTGTGACTGCCTAATTTTTCTCTCTATTTTTCACTTTGAATTCTGGGCATGAGAGGTTTCAATTACACACGTAAAGTTACCATCTTGTTCTTGGAGTGAAACCTTACTAACCATTTATAAACCCTCCCCGATCCAATTTAACTCCCTCTTGGTCCAATTTTAGCTAAAAAACCAAGAAAAAGAATCTAGGTCACAGTAAATCCTGTGATGACTTACTGGGTCAACTTACGTACATCTCGACCATTTTTACAGGGCAGTCTTCCTAGTTTTGTCAAACCGAATATACAATAATTATAACAAAAGGGGCATTTTTTCATACCATCTTTGAACTTTTAAGTCAACCTATATGCATCTTGACTATTTTCACCGTACAGTCTTCTTAGTTTTGTCAAACAAAATTTATAATAACTATATTAAAAAATGGCTTTTTTTATACCATCTTTGAGCTTCTAGGTCAACTTACATACATCTCGACTATTTTTACGGGATAACCTTAATTTTGTCAAAAAGAATGTATAGTAATTATTATAGGGTCGTAAATATGATTCTTTTATTATTATTATTATTATTATTATAAATGGTTTATTTTCGTATTCATTTATTGAACTTAAATGACAAATTGTATTGTCCTAAGCAAAATTAAATACACAAAAGAATATAAAAAAAAAAAAAAAATCAAACCATTTGTTCTCAATCACACATCAGACCATATTAATACACAATAAAATTCTTTTGAAAATTTTTCAATCAAAAAATTCCCAATTGAACTTGGGATGAACATGATTGTTGTTGTTGGCTGCCGGGATTGCAGTTGAAGAAGACGTCGGTACCAATGGTGGCATCGCGTCGAATATCTCCCATCTCGTCGTAACAACTGTTTCCGATGTCGATTTTCTTTCATGCACCGATGACGACGAATTCTCTGTCGAGGGTTGCGATTGATCGTGAGCTGGTTTCGACCCATCAGAGTTTCGAGGCTGAACTTGAACTGGGGTTTGCTTTTCGTTCTTGATCTTTAGTATATCTAATGTCTCAACGTACTTTTGCACTCTTCTCACCTTCAAAACCATCGATTTTCAAAGTGTTAGCTAACTAACTAGGGTTTTGTTTGTTTCTCGAGAAATCGAAAACAAAAACAAGAATTTACCTGCATTTTTCTCTGTAACTTCACATCTCCATCTCCGACTATACCATCCAATTTAATCAACTGATCCATTAACAACTCGATCAAACTCAACACGGTTTTCTCAGCAACTTTCCCGCCTTTGCTGATGATGGATTCAAGCGCCGAAACCTACACGATATACGAAGAACGATTAAAGACGAGGTCGAGATGACAGAGATTGGAGTAAGAAAAAAGATACCTGGCCAGCGAGTCTATCAACATCCAAGCTGATTTGGGCAATGGAATTGGAAGCCTTTTGAATTTTGGCGTTTTTTCTGAGTTCTAGCAGTCTCTTCTCTTGGCTAATTGGGTCTTCCACAAGCAATATTTTGGACCCATCTTTAACGCCACAAACGTCAAGAAATGCCTTCGAGTCCCTCTCTTTCTCTTTGTACAACAGTTTCTGGTCTTGGTGGTGCAGCCCTGTCGGACCCACCAGCTTTTTCTTCAACTCACCTACCCAACACAAACGCACACCCACCACATAACTAAGATATTAATATGGTTTTCGACTACGACCAAATACGAACCATTTTCATAGAGTTACGAGAGAGAGGATTATGACTAGCTTTGTTCCCTTCTTCAATTAACGTGGGATCTTACGATCCACCCCCTACTAGGAGCCAGCATTATCACTGTCTGGCTTGATACCATTTGTAACTAATCAAGCCCATCGTTAATAGATATTGTCCACTTTAGCTCGTTACGTATCGTCATCAGCCTCATGATTTTAAAACGCGTCTATTAGGGAGAGGTTTTTACACCCTTGTAAGGAATGCTTCGTTCCACTCTCCAACCAATGTGAGATCTCACAATCCACCCCTTTGGAGACCTAGCGTCCTCGCTGACATCACTGCCTGATGTCTGGCTCTAATATCATTTGTAATTGTCCAAACCCACCGTTAGTAAATATTGTCAGCTTTGACCCACGTCGCTGCCAGTTTCATGATTTTAAAACAGGTATAATAGGGAGAGGTTTCCACACTATCATAAGAAATGTTTGGTTCCCCTCTTCAATCAACTTGACTAGATTCGTTTCTACCCTCGATTTTACTTTTTTTTGTAAAACAATAATAGAACTATTTACCAAATTTAAAAAAAAAAAAAACAAAAAAACTTAAAATTTAGTTTTTTTTTTAAGTTTTAATTTTTGACTTAAAAAATAATTTAAAAGTAGATAATAAAATAACAATACTTAATTTAAAAAAATTAAATCCCTAAATTAAGAAAAGCGTAGGATTTAATGAGTGAGTGAAAATTTACCGAAAGAAGCTTGAGAGCTAATGGAGATTTCATGGTAGACGGAGCCGTACTTGACCCGGACTCGTACAATCGGAGCCGAAACCGAGTTTTTCTCCGCGTCGGTTCGCTTCTGAACCAGCATTCCACCGGGTCTCATTTCCCAATCCATCGGCCGCGAATCGCCGCCGCCGCCGGAGATTCCATTTGTCGGCGGCGGTGCTGGGGCTTTCGTCTTCGTTCTAAGCATCCTTTCCCAGCTTCAACGGCGGTTCTTCCTTCTCCTGGGTTTCAAAATTCACGAATCGAACCGAAAACGGCTAGATCTCGGCCGACCCGATCTGATACTAAAGGGCTGCAACACCCGGTTTGGGCAGCCTCTAATTTCAGCATTACATAGAGACCAAAGAAAAACAGAGGTTAAACAGGGAGAGATCTTTTCTGGGGGTTGAATTTTCCCGAGAAAGTGACGGAAAATGAGAACCCAGAATTGAATTTGTAAGGCTCTGTTTCTTTGTTGTTCTTCGTGTTCTTGAAGAGAGAAAGAGAGAGAGGTTAGAGAGAGAGAGATGAAATAATTTTAAAACAGAGTGGGGAGCTAACTTAGCTGTTTGCAGCTTGCTATATAAATAAACATCGCTTCAATCATTACAAATTAAAATTTTATTTTCTGCAAAAACAAATTATTGTGTAATAACTACGCCAACACAACGATATCTACTAGCAGTGAGTTTGGACGGTTGCAAATGGTATCAAAACCAGACATCGGACCGTGTGTTTAGCGAGGACGTTGGGTCCCCAAGAGGACACCTAGAAGAAAAGCCCGAAAAATATAATATCTACTAATGGTGGGATTAGACTTACATATATAGACTCGACCACTCTCGGTTAGTTTGTGGGTTGAAATTTTTCTTCAGGTCAACTTAACCAACCCAAAATTTCCTCTACTCTAATCCAACCCGACCCTTTGTTATAGATATTAAAAATCAACGGCATGAAAGTCATGTCTATATCTAAAAAAATAATTATTCATGATTTTCTTATTTTATAATTAATTATCCATTAAGCTAGTGAAAAAAAAAAAAAAACTATATTTATAATTAATTTGACACGAGAAATGTGTATAAAAGTGGACTGAATTTTCGGAAACGTCAAGAATAATTTGAAATGGTTATTATTATTTAGTAGAAATTGTAAAATTCACCGCTAAATTTAAATTACAGAGTTACTGCAGTAAATTCTGTTGTAAATTTAAATATATATTAATCAAATAATAGAATTGTAATAACTATTATTTATTAGATGAGAAAAGGAAAAATAAAGCTGCCAAGTCAAGAAATTAAAGGGGCGGCAATTAATTTTACAAGAGGAGGAATGTTCCCACGCTTTGCGGTGCACTGGGATAGCTCCCCTATCCAATCATTAGCTGCCACGTAACTGTTTTATTTTATTCAAATAACAAAAGAAAAAAGACAAAATTTCACTGTAATTCGTTTATTTAAGATTTAGTTTGATGATATTGATTTAAATGAAATATTTATTTAATAAATAATTATAATTACTGAGAAAATATTGGTTTTAGAACACGTGGCGGAAATGTATTTGGTATAGTGTGACGGTCGGTGAAGTTAATTTTTTTAATTATTTTTTTTCGTCCTATTATCATAATTATTATTTAAAAATTTATTTATTTCGGGGGACGTTGCCGGCACCAGCAAACAGAGCCTTCAGATTGGTGACCGTTCATTGTCGGTCAGCAGCCACAGGCCTTTCTCCGTAATTTCCACGCGCTTCTCCGTTACGGAACCTTCACTGTCCGCGCGTGTGTTACACACCTACTCACTCTTGGTCAAAGGTCGATTTTCAACCCAACTGTAAATTATTTGAAAGGAACATTTTAAAATTTATATATAATAATAAATTTGTTTTATAATAACTCAATTACTTTTTTTAAATGAGACTTTCAGAACCTAATTATAAGGCGCTTAAAAGTTATATATATATATATATATATATATATATATATATTTTTTTTTTTTGTATACATTTGCATTTATTAAGTTTATGAATTTTAAATTTTAGATCTAATAAATCTATAAATATATTTAAATTTTTATATAAAATTTGTAAACTATTAAATTATATTTTTATCAAATTTATTTATTTTTTTACAATTTTAAAGTTTAAAAGTAGTAATAAATCAAAATTTAATGTTTTTTATAAAAATAATTAGCGGTAATAATATTTTTTGGGCAATATCATGTTTATCCGAGCCTAATTCCGAACCCAACTCAAAACGACATTTTAACCTAATGTTTGTTCAATACCAGGGGCATAAATGTCATTTCATGTGATATAATTCCAAAAATTGGGAACTGAAAAAAAAAAAAGCAAAGCCGTAATTTTGACAAGTACAGAACCACAATGCCTGGCTTGGAAAGAGAGCGACCAATTTAAAGGGTTTTGCTAACGTCACCTACTTTTTCGGCCACGTGGCAATCATCCGTAGCATCAAGAGTGTAACGGACGGTGGAAGAATTTTGAATGCGTGGACATGGCGGATTAGGCCACCGACACATAGACACGTGTGTAGAAGGTGAAAAGACAGTACACGTGTGAGGGGTATGGACGGCCGGATTTCGTGCTGACGCAGTGGCGATGTCTCCGGTGTAACTGCGGTCGTCGTGGCGGAGAATTCCCATTTTTAAAAACCCTAAAACAATTATAAAAAAAAAACAATTTCAAAATAAATAAATAAAATTGGAGAAATTCAATGATTTAATTTTTTTTAAATGTATTATAATAATATTAATAATTAGTATGACGATGTATTTAATTAAGAGAGGAAAATTAATAATTAATCATGGATTATCTAAAATATTAATTAAGGAGGTTGTTATTTTGCGACATTGTACCGACCAATTTACTTTAATAATACAAATAAAATATTTTATGGGTTTTATTTATTTACTTTTTTTACCATGGCACGTGATTTATTATTAAATTATACTCAACGTTTTTACCTTTATTAATATATGTAGAAAATAGATTAAAAATTAAAAAATTGAAGAATAAGTTAAAAAGAAATAATAACACAATATTTATGAAAAAGTAAAAGTACAAAAATGCCCTAAATGAATTTAGTGGCCCATCAATCCTTATTTCATATAAAGAAAAGGCCAAATACATAGCTCAACCACCATGAATATATTTTAAACGTCACGTTTATTTTATCTCATTATAAAGTAAGAGTATTCAAATGATTCGACAACCCGACCAACTCAAATTATCTAATCAAATATAAAAGTTAGGTTGGGTAGAATTTTATGTTCGAATCAGCACGTAGGTTGACATTTTTTTAGTCAAACCAACTCGAAAATAGAGTTACAATCCAATGTTATTCCATCCTACTGTTAAATTATAAAAACAATTTCTCGAGTATTTAAAATTTTGAAAAAGGTTTAGAATAATAAAAGAAAAAGAAATATATATGGATATTTTTTTAAAAAAATAGTTATAATTATTTTTCTAAAAATTAAGAAAGATAAAAGACAATAAATTAGTTTAAGACGTAGTCGACATTTTTATTCTTTGAGAACATAAATGTCATCAAAGTGGGGAATCCTATTTTTGACCAAAGTTTTGTTTTTTGGTTTATTGTAAGAGTGTCGGCAAACACTTCCCTTTTTTTTTTTTTTTTTTTTAATTAAGCCTATATTACGACGACCGAACCAATGGGGGTCCTTGAATGATTCTAGCTCATACCCGAAAAACTAATATCGACCAGAATACGATCTGTAACATAACCACATCGTCGAGAATACAGGAAAATCAGGGTGTAGAGTTTCACAAATTTCTTAGCTTATACAATATTCTCGAGCCATGGACTCGACCTTAAAATTATTTAATTTTATTGTAATGATTTAAATAAATAGACGCCGTCAAAGAAAGAATAGATTCTATAAGGACAATTATTGAATAGAAAATATAAATAGATAGCATATGATATATATATATATATATATATATATATATATATTACTATAAACATTATAGTATAATATAATGATGGTATAATGTGATATTAAAAAGGGCAATATCAAAGGAGGGTGGAAGGGGTCTACTCACTTTATTATTTGCTTCTTGTCCTCTTATATATATTTTTCAATGCTATCATTATTCATTTGTTGCTATCATATCAATGCCAATTTTATTATTTTTGCATTAATAAATTTAATAATTCAACCAAAAACGCTCCATTAAAAAATCTAATGACCTAAAAAACTCGATCAACCCAAAATTCGATGAACCAAAAAACTCGATCAACCCAACTCAACCCGACCCAAAACTCGACGACCTAAAAAATTTGATCAACCCAACTCGACCTGACCCAAAACTCGACAACCTAAAAAATTCGATTAATCTAACTCAACTCAACACAACATAACACCATCTGTACAATTTGGGTTACGTTATGAACTTATTTTAGTTAGGCTGGGTTCTAAAAAACTGAAAAATTATGAATTTGGTTGGTTGGTCAATTAATTTTAAAATATATATTTTTGTTAACTGTACACTTATAATATTTAATTTTTTATAATTATTTATTCTTCCAACTACAATTTAAAAAAATATATATTTAAAATGAGTTACAAATTTTAATTAAATGTTTAAAAATAAATAAATATTTTGTTTATTAAAAAAAATAATAATTAAATAAATGATATCCGAAGCACCAGACTCAAAAAATTTATAATTGGATTGAACTGAATTTGTTATTTATCGGAGCTGTTTGGGTTGACAAATTTACGACAATTTTTTATTATTTAATTAAACACGTAAAAATTAATTATATATAATTCATATATGAATACGCTTTTATTGGTCAATGAAATTATGCGAGGTTAAATTAATATTAATAATATTTTAAAATATTTAATTCAAATTTAAATTTAGAATTAAAAATTATGAATTATATAATTATGGTTGTTTAGTAATTTAAAAGCAATTAAAGTGTGTATTATGTTTGAATTAATTGGTTGAAAATTCCAATTTCTTTAAAAAAAAAAAAAGAAATTAAAGCTTGTGAATTAAACTTATTCTTAATCATTCAAATCAATGACATGACATTTCATCTTCTCAATTATAAGAGATATTATGCTAAATAAAAGACAAATATAAAGATCATAATATCTCTTAAAATTTAAATAAATCACGATAATCCTCGAAAATATTATATTATATTATATTATTTTTGGATGATATATAGCATCTCGAGCTTTAAATAAAAAAATTATTTTTCTTTTAATTTTGGATTCTTAAATTTTTCGCGTGAATATATTTGGTGGATTTTAGTAATTGGATTGGTCAGACGAGTAGATTAAGATGTTGAAAAAATTTTAGGCTTAAAAAAAGTAAAAACAAAGATAAAGAAAAAAGACGTTTACTATCGATCAAATGATTTAGAGCTTGAACGTCCACCCTACCTATAATATAATATGTTAAGAATTATTGGCTAAATTAATATAAAAAAAAATACCTTTGAACTTTATATTTTTGTCTAAAAAAAAGACTGGAAAGTTGTTTTGAAAATACCCTTTTACGTAACTTTAAAATTTTTTTTAGAGTTTTTGTCAATATACGTAATAATTTTATAATTTTTTTTTTACATTTTTAAAATAACGTTAAAATTCTAAGGGTATTTTTGAAATAAGTACTAACAGTTTACGTCTGATTTTTTTTTAAAATTTAAGGATGCTCGTGGAACTTTAAAAAATTTAAAGTTATTTTTGAGACAAAATATAAAGTTTGTGAGTTTTTTTTTTAGTTTAGTGAAAATTATTTAACCCTTTTGTCGTGTATAAAAAAAGATAAATCGAATAAAAAATAGACGAGAATATGTTCGAGATATCCTTAATTCCTCGACTTTTTGTTGGGTTTGAGAGACACTTGGAATGAATGAATGAGTATACATTTTAGTTGGTGGTGGGTCTATAGGGTTTGGAAGTTGGTTTGTTCATTAATAAACATATAATGGTGGGGAAATTAAGCAAAAGGGAAGAACAGAGAATGGGGTAGGGCTGTGTTTGGATGCCATTCAAACCTGCTTGCTTTTCTTCATCACCATCTCATCCACTTCTAATCAAGAAGCCCCATGAGTTTGGGACCAAACCCGTTTGTGGGCATACACCAAATTCAACCCTTCAAAACACTGCAACAAAACACTCTTTATAAGGGTGTAGGAGTTAGGACCAAACCCATTTGTGGGCATATACCAAATTCAACACTTCTGGAACGAAGCACTCTTTATAAGAGTGTAGAAATTTCTTTCTAGCATACGCGTTTTAAAACTGTGAGACTGATGACGATACGTAACGGGTCAAAATGGACAGTGATACGTATCTATAGAATGTGGGCTTGGGCTGTTACAAATGATATCAGAACTAGTTATCAAGCTGTGTGCCAGCGAGACACTGGGTTCTAGGAAAGAAGAATAAAACATTTCTTACGAAAGATAGAAACATCCCAAATGGCTCCAAATTAGTCTCTAAGACGGAGGCCCACTTAAAATGGGCTTTTAAGGAAAATGGGCTTTATTTAGTCTGTCTTTCTCTTTGCAGGCCGTAATATTAAAAGCCCATCATTTTGCACTCCAACATGGGCCGACCACGCCGTCAACGGCCCACTTACTTCTTCCCATGATTAATATTTTAAAAACACAACCAAATTTTGAACATTAAAATAATAATAATAATAATAATCATTCTTAAAAATAAAACTCACAGGGAAGAAATGTCGAAGAAAGAAGCACAAATTTTTTAAAACCAAAATATTATCGAACACGTTTTTAGTGATATATTTAATGAATCTAATATCTTATATTAAAACACATTGAAAAGTATTACAACATGATTGAAAATGATATATATAGTTGAAATACATACTTCGAGCTACAGTATCATACTATTTACTTAATAATTCAACATTTTATTTGAATTTATTGAATGAAAATAATTGAAGTTTTTGTTCTCTTTAATAGAACGTCAACAGTAACATGATTAAGATACAATCAAATTTGACGATATCATGTCAAATAATTGATATCGTATCTAAGTTTTGTTGATCATACGTTCTTTTTTTCTTATATGTTGGGTCGTTGTTGCCGTTAATGGCGTGGTGGGCAGATTATCATAATCATTTTATCATAACTCATAATACATTTTGAGGTATTTTTATTTTAAGAGGTGTAGACATAATTTTGACAAACGGTCGTAGTAATAAAAGTAATAAATAATTGGTTAACACGAGAGTAATTAAGTAATATTTTTATTATAATATATATATATATATAATATTAAATTGAAGGTGAAAGAGAAAGCGGCATCCTAGTAGACATCAACGTGGGGCTTTGTTTGGATATTGTTAGGTATCAAACTGTCAGTTATTTTTTACGCGTAAGACGATGGGGATTGGATAAACGTACAGCCAGTTGTTGTACTGAAAATGACTGCTCCTTCTTCTTCTGACACGTGTCCATTTGACACTTTCTTACTCAGTCTCACTCTCACAGGCTCTTCCTTTTTTTGCTTTCCACCAATGCCCCTCTCTCTTTTAATATGGAATTACTATTATTATTTTATACGCTAAAAGCAACCAATAATTACTATTATTAGAGCTAATAATTGCCCAATGATTAATTAACAATATAATTAACCCAAATTTTAAAAGAGGTGGTTACAGACCAACCGGAGTTCACAACCCGACCTAACTCATCCCTTTATTTTAATAGGGTTAGGTTAGGGTGTGTCGTGTTCTTTTTTAATATTATTATTTAAAAAAAATATACCTTTATAACTAAAATATCATAAAATTCGACCCTTAAAATTTGGGTTCGATAATCTAAATTGTTAGGTTGTCTGCTCATATGAACATCCTTGAAAAGTAATACTAAATTAATAATTTATTTTTGTTAATTAGTTCGCTATCATGTTGACATGAACAGATCGTTTTAATAGTACGCATGTGAATAACAATAATGAAACACATTTAAAAAACGAGGATATAAAATTAATTTAATATATTTAAATATTAGATTATGGAATATTATTTCATAAATTTATTTTTTTAAAAGAAAATTGTACATAGGACAAACGTTTTCTAAATCTCTCCAAATGTTCCCTCCTATATTTAATAATAATATATTAATTCCATTAATAATGAAAAATAATAACGAGAAAAAAAAAACATGTTTTCCATTTTAGCTCGAATAACAATACAAACACATTAATATTTTCTCGGGATCAAATTTATAGCTCCGTCAATAAATCGCACTAATAACCATAAATTCAAGTAGTACGAAGTTTTTATCGATTATATATTTATATAATCTGATTTAAAATAATAATAATAATGGTAAAATTTGATGAATTTAAATAAGCTCGTTTACTCTCGTTTTTTTTGTGTCTCGTTGTGTATTAGTTTCGGTGTCGTATTGTTCGACAGCTAAAAACAACTTTACTTAGGAAAGAATTAATTTTTTTTATTTAAAAAAAAAAAGAATTAGCTTAAATGGGGGGGGGGGTGATGAGGTGGAAAAAAAGAGCACGTGGTCCACGCGTTTCCGCGGAAAAATGTGGGTAGCAACAAACTGTAAGCGTGTTGGCAAAAGAAACAACTGTGTGACGTCACATCTAAAAGGTATTAAATTCGTGTTGCTGTCCACGTCACCACTCCACCGTGTCTTCTCGTACCTTCTGCTTCTTAGATCCTTCCATTCTTCATTTTTCATTTTTTTTAAAAATTTTTCTTTTTGGTATCTTAAAAAAAAAAAAAAAAAAAAAACACAACTTGTTCTTGTCGTTTTATAACTATTCTTCTTCTTGATTTGTTTGAATTTTGAGAGTTTTACTAAGTCTCGGTCTCGTACCTGTACCGATATATACTTTTCGTCCTTTATAGTTTTTTGGATCTAAAATCAGACTTTTTTCGTCTTTTATAGGCTTCAATGAAACTTTACTCGATCAGACTCATTGCTTGTCTCTGTATTTTTTTTTTATTTCATCGTTTTGGTTCTCAAATAACACAACCACATGCATTTATAATAATCCAAAATTTAACTAAGATTTATTTAAAACGACTCTAAAACGCTCAATTGCAACTCACCAACGAATTCCAACTCTTATCAAAACTTACTAATCATTACATCGTTTATTTAGAACAAAAACTATGCAAATCAAGAACTCCCGAGTCCCTTTGACACCTCATGGTATCACCATCTCCTTTAATATTTACTCAACCCATGAGTTATCGTTATATTTACTCAACTCCATATACTAATATTAAAAGTTTTCTTTAAACAAAATAAGTTAAGAGTACATTCCATTTCAATCCATCGATAAATGTATTTTAAAGAAGTTTTAAGTTTAAATATATATTCTTAAGGATATTTAATACTAAATTATAGTTTACCATATATATCACATTGATATTTTATTAGGTAGATATTTGCCTTTCTTACCATAGGTATCTCTCCACTTACTGTTATTTTCCTTTATTACTATTTTCATATCCTTGTAATTTTGGTATCTCTCCACTTACTGTTATTTTCCTTTATTATTATTTTCATATCCTTTATTACTATTTTCATATCCTTGTAATTTTGGTATCTCTCCACTTACTGTTATTTTCCTTTATTACTATTTTCATATCCTTTATTACTATTTTCATATCCTTGTAATTTTGGTATCTCTCCACTTACTGTTATTTTCCTTTATTACTATTTTCATATCCTTGTAATTTATTTAATTATAAATGGAGAACTTTCATGCACCATGAATTAACCAAACATTCTCTCACACATACATACATATATGTACATATACATACATAGATATACATATACATACATATATATACATATACATACATTTATCTACATATACATACATATATCTACATATACATACATATATATATATATTTCAAAATTTTAAGAGATTTGAAAATAAAAAATATTGATTATTTATTTATTTTGAAAGAAAAAGGGTAGGCGCAGCGAAGGAGCAGGAAAATGAGTGTGTATAGCCACGTCAACATCAAAACTTAGCCCAAAAGGGAACCCTCCAATGACAGCTCGCAGATTCATGGTTCATTCCCTGCCCGACCCGGTCAAGACTTTATTTTATTTTATTTTAATAATTATTATTAAAAATTAAAAAAAAAAAAAAAAAAAACTGTCTCAGCATTTTCCAGCCTGTCTTAAACTCCGTGTTCAAAATCAAAATCAAATCTTTTGTTGTTCTTATAAATCTGTGATCTCTCAGTCTGACCCACTAACTATAACTGAAATTTATATAAAATCTTAAACAAAAACACAATTCCGAACTCAAAATTCCCAATTTTTGTTTTTAATAATGGATTTTCCCGATGCTTCTTCTTCTTCTAATTCCGAATTCTTCACTTCCCGCCGATCCAATTTCTCCGACGAGGAGCTTCTCCTGGCATCCCGACACCCCAAGAAGAGGGCCGGCAGAAAGAAATTCAAGGAAACTCGCCACCCTGTTTACCGTGGTGTCCGCCGCCGCAATTCCGGCAAGTGGGTCTGCGAGGTCAGAGAGCCCAATAAAAAGACTAGGATTTGGCTCGGTACTTTCCCCACCGCCGAGATGGCTGCTCGGGCTCATGATGTAGCCGCCATCGCCCTCCGCGGTCGCTCTGCTTGCCTTAATTTTGCCGACTCTGTTTCCGCGCTTCCTCGCCCGGCTTCTCTTGATCCCAAGGATATTCAGAGGGCCGCGGCTGAGGCTGCAGAGGCCTTCCGCCCGCCGGAGACTGCCCCGGCGGAGGATATGTTTTGTTTCGATAACGATGAGATGCCCGGGTTTCTGGCGGACATGGCGGAGGCAATGCTGCTGCCGCCGCCCAATTGTGTGGCGACTGACCACGACGACTATGGGCCGAATTCCATGGATTTTGATGCCGACATGTCGTTGTGGAGTTACTCAATTTGATGACCTCATAATTAATTATATAATTGGGGTTTTTAAATTGACGTGTAAAATAGGGTTTTTTTTTATTACCTATTTCTAAGGAAGAAAAGGAGAGGTAAAAAAAAAAATTCTTCCACTTTCCGTACTGGTTTTTATCTTTTAGGGAAGTACGGTAGTTTTAAAAATAATTATAATAAAAAATATATATTTTTGAAAAAAATAAATGCATATAAAGTATTTGTGTCTGTAAATGTAGTTACCTTTTAACTTAACTAAATGTTTTATGTCTAATTAATGATATCAAAAAATAGATCCATAAGTACTTTTTATGGATTATGTCATTAAAAATAGAAATAAAATATAATTATTAGTTTGAGGGTCAGTTTGGGCATATAGCAAATTGATTAGTTCAACTCAAGTAATGGATGTCATCGACTAAAAAAATCACTCGTGATTGATACATGTTTCAAAGCTTTTAAATTATTGAGCTGGTTCAAAGTTTTTTAATTTCTCTTCACGATAACAAAATCAGCTCAACCCATAAGATGATAAGTTGTGCGACATTCAACAAATTAAATGATGCAAAACATAGCTCCTTGACCCATAAGATGATAAGTTGTGCGACATTCAACAAATTAAATGATGCAAAACATAGCTCAATTATGTAAGGCATACATCTTGGATCGAGAAATTATGAATATATTGAAAAACCTAGAGGAAAATTGACCTGTAAAGCGAAAAATCTAGATGTCGGCCGTTTTCAGGTCGACAAGAAAACTCGTCTTCCTGTGAAAGTAGAATGTATAACAGTGACAATCCCCTCAAGAATAGGAAGTAAAACAATCAGTGACTGAGTTTAGAATGGAGCTTTAAAGAGGAAAAGAGCATTATTAGTCATTGTATTGGCTGAAATAAGGCCGCCATCGATGGTGAAGGACTTTTGAGTATTGGATTATCTGTGAGCTTGAATATGTTGGCCTGCTTCTTCAAGAGATAGAAGCTCCTGCATGAGAGATGCTAGCTTATTCACGTTCTCCTCGTGAATATGTGGCCGGACCTTCTCTTTGTAGCCACTTGCATCCATCATCTTTTTCAGCTTCTCCTGTTGCCTGCACGATGAAGATGATCGATCAGAATGCCACGACACAGGATGTTCTTCGTGCATCGGTTATGTTTATTTTATACAAATGATGATGAGCATGAAAACATTTTTGTTAGGAAGCAAATGGCTTACTTTCTAACTTCCTCCATCTTTTTCTTGATCTTTTCAAGCTCTGCTTCTGCAGAAATGGCTCCTTGAAATTGGAGATAGACCGATAGGTTTTCGTTTATGACTGATACAGCACATCCGACAGGAGCAGCATCGTTGTCGTTGATCACCTAAACAGAAATCGTACCACAGGACGGAGAATAGATGAGCAGTGCATGGGGATTATTAGACTTGGTAAACATAAAAGTATGCATCCCCAACAAAAGAAAATTGCCAGATAGATTTTGAATCTTATATTTATGGCACTATACCGTTAATGATGATAAATTGGCAAGGGTCACTATTTCCAACTTGCGTTTGTTGATGGTTTCAGCAACGACATCGTTGCGAGGGAGCACGTAGCCAGGTCGCCTGAATTAAATTAGAACAGTTAAAAGAGGGTCGATCAAATCAGTCATGCTACGGTAAACAACTCCGTTTCAAAGATCTGAAACCTCGCCCCCCAACTATATACAGAATTATTTTCTACTCTTAATCATCTCGACTCATCCATATCTTACGGGTATTTGAATTGCATGGCGTCTCATGATACTTTGAATCAAATACTAGTTTTCCATAGAAAATGTAGATTCTCAAGTAGATAATTGCACAACGTCGTAGACTTCAAGTTAACAAACCTTTCACGGCTTTCTTTTGCCAGTGACCTTAGAGATTTAACAGCAGATACGATAAGATCCATCTCAGTCTCCACAGATTCATTAGTCCATTCCTGAAAAAATTGAGGGATTGTTATCAGCAAATTAATGATTACATAATGAAAATTATGCATCCGATTGGCCAAGTCGACGAGCCTTTAGATGACAAAAAGTCCCAAATAGAAAGAACCTCCAGGAAGTCGTAACAAATGCATGCATGCACATTGGAGCTATATACTATGACGGAACCTCATAAATGCATGCATGCACTAACAGAAAAACTAACCTCTGTCACAGATGGATAGTCGCATATCATTATCGATTCTGGCCTCGTACTACTCTTCGGGTAAGGAAGGCGTTGCCATAATTCTTCTGTAACATAAGGCATAAATGGGTGAAGCAATCGCAACCCATTTTCAAGGCATAACCATAATGTATCTTGCGCATGACTCCTTGCAGATGCATATTCTGTATCATTGGAGGAAAAGTATGGCTTAATTGCTTCGATGAAGACATCACATAATTGATATTGCCACCAAGAGTAGACAGCGGTAGTTGCATCTGAAAACTCATATGCTTCGAGCGATGAAACTGTTCTGGATATTGCCTTGTTAAGTACTGACAATATCCACTGACAGCTAAATGGCAAGGCATCTGGTGTCACATTCTTGCTTGGAACATAATCATTTCCAAGCTTACTCATAGCAAATCGGATTGCATTCCATAATTTATTGCACCATTGACGGTAACCAACGACTCTTTGGATATCCAAATTTATTTTATCAGACTGACAAACCGAGGGAGGGAGGGGGAGAGAGAGAGAGAGAGAACAATAATCAGTAATAAGTAATCAGTTTCTAGGAACAAACACAAATGCTCAACCAAAGACAAACCTGAGCAGTGTATGAGATCAATGCAAAACGGAGAGCATCTGCACCACATTCAGAAATGCCATTAGGGAAGTCCTTAACCTGTCCTTCCTTGGCAACAGCCAATTCTTTGGGGTCCAAATTGCCCTCTTCCAGCCTTTTATGAAGGCCTTCAAGAGATATCCCATTTATTACCTCAACAGGATCGATAACATTTCCCAAGGACTTCGACATCTTGCGACCATGTGCATCACGAATCATGGGGTGCAAATATATCTAAAATAATTAATTTAAAGTGTATTCGTCACAAATGATGTATGATCAAACGGAAAATTTTTCTATTATGTGAAAAATAGGAAGAAGCTGCATTACCGTCCGAAAAGGTACATCTCCGCCTAATGTGATTCCTAACATTACCATGCGAGCAACCCAGAAAAAGAGAATATCATGACCAGTTTCCAGAGCTGATGTCGGGTAGAATGCCTTTAGATCTTCAGTGTTATCAGGCCAACCTAACACAGATAATGGAAAGAGCCCCGAGGAAAACCACGTATCAAGCACATCAGGATCTTGTGTCAAATGAAACTTCTTTCCTGCATAAATTAATTTTGCCTCCTCCTCAGCCTCTTCCTCATTTCTTGCAACCACCCAGTGATCATTATAGGCACCAAACTCTTTAAGTTGATCATCATCTAATGTAGCATACCATGCAGGGATCCTGTGACCCCACCAAAGTTGCCTTGAGATGCACCAATCACGAATGTTCTCTAGCCACCTGTAGCATACAATCTAAATTAGAATAATGTTTCAAATGCAAGAGCAAAAACATAGGGGTGAAATGAAGGTAGAGTTAATGACAACTCCTGAATGGAAGGTAGTTTTTTCATTAAAAAAAAAAAAAAGAACAATGAAAATCCCTGCCCAAAAAAAAAAAAGTACAAGAAACGAAGAGCTACAAAGGAATTCACTATCTTTCCTTGTAGTAATTAGAACGTCCTTAATCTACTGTAATGCCCACCCACTTAACTACCAGTCCTCATCATTAACATTTCTCCTTATCATAAATCTCCATGATCCAGAGACCTCCTCTCAACCTTCACAAACAACAAAATTTCTTCCAAGTCAAAAATAAGAAGTCTGAGACCTAAAGACTGATTTCTAACCCAAATGTCAGTCCAGAAAAAGCAATCTTACGATTTCCTAAGCTAATTTTATCCGATGTCCCCAAAGGAGCCCTTTCCTAACCTAATTGAAGAGAATCAATCAAAATGTGTTTGAGCTTCATTATATTCCACCAAGGACTTCTTAAACTTGTTTTCCTTGCTTCAGTAAACCACACAACTTTCTCCTTCCCATATAACCCGATTGAAAAGAAGATCATGACTTAAATTTCTAACCACCAATTAAAATAAATGATTAAACCAAATTCAGTACAAATAGTTCTTGTGTCTGTTTGAAAAGCATACTAAATTTAACCTCCTATTCATGGAAGGGCACTGCAGGAAAGAACAATTCAAATCATGCTCGCAGTTTCTTTTTAGTGTAAAATCAAAGCAAGTTAATCAAATAAACGAAACAACCTCTTCCAATCAGCAGAATATTGTTTTGGTATGATCTCGATCTTTTTGCATTCATTGTCCGTTACGGCGTCAAGACTCTGCTTTGCCATATCTTTACAATTAACATACCATTGAGGCTTTATCATTGGCTCCACAACATCATTGCTCCTTGAACAAAGGCCAAGACGCATCTCATTGTCTTTAGCACCTCTATACAGACCCTACAGACGTAGAACATAAGAAATCACAATTTGTACATCCCAACCACTAAATGTAAATTGCAATGCAACACACTTATAAATCTAGATGATCATAAATATAGCTATGATACATCATAGATTACTAAAAGTATAATTTTGCACTGTCAAATGAGCCAACAACTCTCACGTTGAGTAATTCAAAACAAATTTGTTGGAGCAGTTAGTTTCATCAGCAAAACATTTTCCAGTTTCTGCAGGCCAGCACAAAGGGGTAAAAAAATATATTTAATATCAAAGCAACAAGTCCTAAACTGAAGTCCGTTAAATGCAAATAAAATTCAGCTGCATTAACAGAACAAAAGATACTTTTATCTAAATGTTTCCAAAAGGCAAAATTCATGAGTCATTAACATTCTGGAAGAACAAATCCATCTAAAGCCCACCCCAAAATTTAATAGCAGTTTGAAGAAAAACAAGCTGAGAACAATAAGGTACCTTCTTCTGCAAGGCATCCACTACCATCTCCCGGACTTCAAAACGTGGCATTCCTTCAAACTCTGAGCCACCATTGCTATTTATTTTACCATCATCAGTAAAAATATTTATGAACTCAAGGTTATGACGCTTTCCAACCTCAAAATCGTTTGGGTCATGAGCAGGTGTGATCTGCAGGAATAAGAAATGGGGGAGGGAATTGGAGAAACACTTGTATCATTCATGGAAGCAAAATAACAATATGAAACTACTCAGAAACAAAAAGACAACCCCTACCTTAACAGCGCCAGTCCCAAAATTTGGATCAACAAGAATTGCATCACAAATTATAGGAAGCTTCCTTCCATTAAAAGGATGAATAGCAAATTTTCCATGAAGATGCTTGTACCTCGTGTCATCAGGATGAATGGCAATTGCAGTATCCCCAAGCATAGTTTCCACTCTAGTAGTGGCTACTACAATCTCACCCAATTCCCCTTCAAGAGGATAAGCAAATGAAGTCAAAACACCAAATTCCACAGGCTTCTCATATCCTGGAACCTTGAGAAGAGTCTTTTCTTTTATATCAATATAGTCCACCTAAACATGCACGAAGTATTAATAAATACCAGATAGATTGATAAAACACATCACTTACAGCATTTAACAAACCTCAATATCAGATATCGCAGTACGCAAGACACAATCCCAATTCACCAAACGCAAATCCCTGAAGGAAATAAAAAACAAAAGTAAAATTATTCATATTATAGCATTAACCAATAACTATACCACACTGGCCTTTCCAGAAACTAACATAATTTCTAGTAACACTTCGACTGTCAAGCTTTTGGTAAATGAATACACACATCATTAAGTATCCGTACATGGTAACTTTCAATTAGAGTGATATAGAAGTACTTGTTTGTGTAAGCATGTGGGTAAGGCAACAGACGCTAGACCACAAGGCATCATTTTTCTTTTGTTCTTTAATAAGAGAAGGTATATTAACAAATCAAAAAGTAACAACCCAGAGGCTGGGGCAGAGGAAACCCTCCAAAGATTTTCTTTCTTTTCTTTAATAATGATTCTTAACATCGAAGCAAGGTTATGCAGACCTTAACCTTAATCCTACAGAACGCCCATCAAATCTAATAAAATTTGGCATCAGCAACCTTTATAGGATAAAAATATTCTGCGCAGCAACCAAGACTCACACTCATGATTACTAGGCATTTGAGTATCTAACCATCAAGTACTTGATAGTTGCTTTCTCAAAGCCACTAATCACCTCCAAAATTCAAAATGAACAAATGTTACCTAACTTCACTCATACCTATAAATAAGTCCATTTTTGAACAGCCTGACAAAAGCCTCTGTGACAGCCCTCGATCTCTTCTCATCCATTGTGAAGCACTAAGGACAGGAATGTAGCAAATTTATGAAACAGAAGCAAATAAACAAAATACCACAGAAAATTCTAACCTAAAATAGAACATTGAGGTATATAATGGCACTACTAGTACTGCCCATAATGTAATATCACCTCCAATTGCAGCAGAAGATATTAAACATTTACCTCACGGGTCCAATCAAGAGAGGCACCCAAACGACGCAACTGTTTTAATATTGTACCACCATACTTGGTTTTCCAATCCCAAACCTTCACCAAAATTTTGATGCAACCATTTAGTAAAATGGATAGTGAGAACCAGCAGAAAACCAAGGAAAAAGAGAAAGTTAATGTAGAGTTCAAACTTACTTCAGAAATAAATTTCTCCCGACCAATATCATGTCTGGTTAAATTCCTTTCTCGCATTATCTTCTTTTCTACAACAACCTATAAAGGGGGGAAAAACAAAGGAAAAGAAACTTCATAAAGCTGCCATGTATGAACAAGCAGATGAAAATCAAGACAGGAAAAGGCCAACCATCACTGCAAGATTATAGTTTACTCATCAACATATGCATACAAAAAGTTTAGATGTGCCACTTTTGGATAATGGGTAGCAAGTGCATGGTCGTGGTTCTTTCTTGGTTCCTATTTTGACATTCTAAATATAGGCCGTGCTTTGAAATCCTTTCACGCCTTGGGCACAATATTTTGCCTTCACAATCATGCATCTTATGAAAAACAATATCAACTAACAATCTATTCTTAAAAAATATATAACTTTACTTTGTAATGTTAACATACCGCTATGGTGATGGAGCCCATTACTACGTTTACCATCAAGGCTTTAAATCAAACGTTGAAGAGTTAGAAAAACAAGCCAAACCTATACTGCTGATACCCTCTAGAATTTTAAATTGAGAAATTTCTGTCTTTCCTTTTCGTTCTATGAGAGAACCATAAATAAAGTAAAGAAAACAGGGCCTCGCAGAACACAGGGTCCACTCAATCAACAAAGCGACCATCAAAAGAAGAAACCATAACAGGGAAGCCCACTTTGCCTTGTCCATAATATAGAATAGATCCTATTCAAAGAAAGTTGTCTTATTTATTTACCAACCACAAACACTCCATGACAACAGAGAATCTTGCTTTCCATAGAAAGCTTCCCCTTCCCAAAATGGAGACAAAATCCTCCATCACATCATGTAAAGCATGGCAAGATGCAACAGAAAACCCAAGAGCATGGCTAATTCCATCAGTGTTACTGAATGGTCTTAATGAGAAGTACAACAAGCATAAAAGCATTCCCTTATCAATAAATTCATTAAACCACTAAGGCAAAAAACATATTCTCGTGCCTATCAAAGAATGGCCCATCCCATCAATGTCAAAGGAAATTAAAAGTAAGAGACAAATGGTGAAAACCTGAGTGGCTATACCGGCATGGTCTGTACCAGGAACCCACAAGGTGTTGTATCCAGACATTCTCCGCCATCGAATAATGGCATCCTGCATCAGACCCAAAAAATCACTTGGAAGGCAAAAGAAGTTCTTACAATGTATCTAAACAGAAGAAAGAAAATATTTGTAAATGCGTCATATGTCACCTCAATTGCAGCAGTAAGAGCATGACCAATGTGGAGCGCCCCTGTCACGTTAGGTGGGGGCAACACCTGCAACAAAAAATAAAATAAAATAACAGATAGTATAGATTTATTTTTAATACGCAAGCTTTCAATTCAATAAGCACTTAAAATCTAAATAATGCAAAAGTATTAACATATTGACGTCAAGTAAATAATTGCATGGAAGAATGTGGCTGTAGGTGTGCATATTACAAATTTCATACAGGTGAAAAACATATGAGAAAGAACTAAAAAGACAACCATGAATATCCTATTCACTCGCAGATTTTAAACATAGACTTTCGGCCCAAAATAGGAAGGGTTAATCCATCATATCGTCAAAGCAGGATACATCAAATAAAATTTTAAATAAACATTTTAAAGTTATATAAAGTTCTGTCACATATCACATAAAAACTGAAAAATATGCAAAAGTACATTCTTATATTCTGAAATTCAAGCACCAAATGTCAAAGTAAATGCTCACAATTACAAATGGCGGCTTGGAGCTTTTAGCATCAGCAACAAAAAATCCTGATTTTTCCCACCACTCATACCACCTAGATACAAAATAAGAATTTTACAAGTTGCAGCAATCAGAAAATATAGAATGACTTACGAAAAGGGAAGTCATAGGAAATTAAAATGTCACACTCACGACTTCTCCACGGCACTAGGATTGTATTGCTTTGACATTTGCTGAGACATCAATTTCTTTTTACCAAAGGGGGTGTCAGGGTCAACAAAATCCTCAGCATTTTCTTCATCTCCGCCTCGTCTGGCATTCTTCTTCTCACTCTTTTTAGGAGCATTTGATGTTTGTTGGGCCTAAAATTAATTGGAAAAAAATTAAAATATGAATTACAAACTCAAGTTGTATATTTAGACAAAAGATGCAAAGTAAAAATAATAATAATAATTTTTAAAAAAATTATGGCGAAAAACCAAAGAATGGTATCTTAAACTGCACCGAAACGATTAATATGATTGATAAACCATAAACATTACCTGCAGCTTCAACGCTTTCTCTAAAGCCTTTTTCTTTTTCAATTCTTTTTCTCTTGCCTGCCACCGAGTAAAGGCTCGTCAGCCAACAGATGTTAAGTCAACAAAATATTTCCAAGAAACATTGGACATAAAAACTACATAAGTTGAATGTTATCAGGTGCTGAGAACACACAATTTCTTGGAGCTGCTTCAGCCTAGATACTCACTAACATGCAATGACCTTGAAGAAATTCATTTTTATTGTTCGAAATAAATGTTGTAAGAATATAATAGCAACTAAAACTAGGAGAATTCAAAGTCTGGAACAATGTTACTGGGAAGCAGAAAAATTAATATGAAAATGACAATGAATTGGAAAACCTTCATGGACCGAACACTCGATTGAAAGAACGGAATTAAACAGTAAGTCAAAGTGCCAAAACCAATCAGATAATGCATCCTCCTATAACAATAACATCAAACAAAAATTTCCAGGTAATGAGAAACCTTTTCTTCCTTCTTCTTCTTCTTCTCAGGATCTTCCACTTCGGGTTTCTTGACCGATTCCATCTGGACATCAAATGATTCCAAAAATCAAATAAAGCAAAATATAAAAATTAAACAAGTCTAAACACTCCCAACTAATCCGAGAAAACCAACATCTTTAAGCGGAGCAACAGAGAATTCAGGACAGATGCCTTTAGAAAATGAAGAAAATGGAGCTCTGTGGACACAGCTGAGCTTGTAGCTTTGCCTGCTGAATAAAGAAACGAGTAATGGCTCTCCTAAAACCCTGCCTTGTTTAACACACACTGCCAACAGATTCAAAATTCCATTTCTCATTCTGGGAATTCATAATTGTTCTTCACTTCCAAAATCACTCCCCTAAAAGCCACCCCACTGTATGCTATATTCTCCAAAAAGAAAACAAAAACAAAAACAAAATTAAGAGAAAGAAATTGATCCGTGCGGACCTCGGGGGCGAGCGGCTGAGAGATGGAGACTGAGCTTGCGGCTGCGGCTGAACAGGGGCTGACGTGCCGTTGCAGCAGAAGTAAAAATAGCTGGGCAAAAGAAGGGAGGGTAGGGTTTTGGTTTTTTTTATTTTTCCTTTTAATACGTAATATTTTATTATTTAACCATTTCCACGTACTTTATTAACTACTAAAATTTAAAATTATATATTTATAATAATAAAAATCTATGTTAAAAAAATATTTTTCTAAATTATACTCACGTTTACCTATAATTTATACTTTTACTCTTAAAAAGATTAAAAATATAATTTTAATATTCCCTTTAAATTCCTCACTTTTTTTAATATTCTATTTTATTCTACACATTATCCATAGCTTTTTCATTTTTATATATATATATATTAAATTTTGATATTTTTTATTTTTTATTTTAGCTCGAAATATGGAATAGTCGAGATCATCACAACAAAAATTAATCATCGTACATAAGTGACATGATTTGTTTGGTTGTCGAAGAGTGAGGCTAATGGATAATTGAGACTTGAAGGTCAGTGACCGATATTCTCAAGTAATTTCAATAATGTCATTTTAGTTTATGTACTCGTAGATTGTTAAATTCTTTGCGTGTAAGTTTCTTTTGACGTAAGCATCTAAGTAGCATCGCACCATCTTGTTAAGATGAAGCAGTTTTAAGTGCCAGACTCAATGTATCACGAGTGGCCAAGTTTAAGGACTAATTATACGAATTAATGTTTACGATGCTTGTTACACCATGTCTCTAGTCAAGCTCGACAACTATCAAATATTACCATGTCAATTTCTTCTGTTTTATGCTAGACAACATCGATATAGTTCGGGAGGACCAACTGTGATGTCCCACATTGGTTGGAAATGAGAACAAAAACACCCTTTATAAGGGAATGGAAATCTTCCCCTAGCTGACGTGTTTTAAAGCCTTGAGGGAAAGCCTGAAAAAGAAAGCCCAAAAAAGACAACATCTGCTAGCGATTGATCTGGGCTGTTACAAATGGTATTAGAGCCAGACACCGGACGATGTGTCAGCTTTCTCGCTATTCCCCGAAGGGGGGTAGACACGAGGCTTGTGTCGGTAAGGACGCTGGCCCTGGGCCGTTACAAATGGTATTAGAGCCAGGACGATGTGCCAACCTTCTTGTTGTTCCTCGAAGTGGGGGGTAGACACGAAGCGGTGTGCCAGTAAGGACGCTGGCCCCAAAGGGGGTGGATTTGGTGGGGGTCCCACATCGAATTGGAGAAAGGAATGAGTGCCAGCGAAGACGTTGGACCCTAAAGGAGGGTGGATTTTGATATTCCACGTTGGTTGGGGAGGAGAACAAAAACACCCTTTATAAGGGTAGCGGTGGATCTGGGCCGTTACAAATGGTATCAGAGCCCGACACCGGACGATGTGCCAGCGAGGATGTTGGGCCCCGAAGGGGGGTGGATTGTGATGTCCCACATTGGTTGGGGAGGAGAACAAATACACCTTTTATAAGGGAGTGGAAACCTTCCTCTAGCAGATGCGTTTTAAAGTCTTGAAGCTCGAAAGGAAAAGCCCAAGGATGACAATATCTGTTAGCGGTGGATCTGGGCCGTTACACCAACGTTCCCAGGGACGTAGAGACTGTGCAACATTTTGCTCACGACACTCAAGAAAGTTTTAATCTTTGAAAGCGATTATTCTTATATTGTCGAACTATGATCGTTCATAATCACTTATAAAGTTAATTCAAACATGCACCTTAAAAGATGTTCGGTAGGTGTCAAAATTTCAAACGTAATGAAATTTGGTAAAATGTTACTTCAATGAACCATGCTCATTGAGGTGTCCAATACATTTGTCTAACCCTTTAGTTTGATATGAAAATTTATGTCTATCATTTCATTTGTAGGTGTTATGTGAGGAATTTGTCACGCAGGTGCTTTAATTTGTAGGTGTTATTTGAAGAGCCTTGGCCTTAGCCTTAGCCCTGGAGGTGTTATTTGAGGGAGGGTTTCAAAAGTGATATGGACTTATGTTAGAATGCATAGGATTGGTATGAATAATAGCCGCCACAACAACCCCACTTAATTCATCACCTTTTTCGCTTCAAGTACTACAATAATAATCCGATGACAACGATTGAAGTGAACACTCATTGTTATTGTTCGTTCGTGACAAAAATAGGTAGGATATAATCATTCGATCTAAATAATTGTGTAATAGTTCAAACCCACAGCTAATAGATATTGTCCACTTTAACTCGTTACGTATCGCCGTCAGCCTCATGATTTTAAAACGCTTTAGTTAGAGAGAGGTTTCTACACCCTTGTAAGAAATGCTTTGTTTCCCTTTCTAATCGACGTGAGATCTCACAATATACCCTATTGGGTGTCCAGTGTCAGATGACACACTGCCTAGTATAAGGAATGTTTTGTTCCTTTCTTTAATCGACGTGGGATCTCACAATCCACCCCCTTAAGATCACACTACCCCGTGTCCAGCTCTGATACCATTTGTAACAGTTCAAGCCCATCACTAACAGATATTGTCTGCTTTAGCCCGTTATGTATCGTCGTTAGCCTTACAGATTTAAAACATGTCAATTAGAGAGAGGTTTCCACACCCTTTATAAGAAATGTTTCGTTCCTCTCTCCAATCGATTAGGATCTCATAGATTGGATGATTAATGCAGACCATTCAACCTTATATGTTGAAGATTAAGTTAAACGCCAATGTGTTTACAACTCTCGTGTGTGATTACAACAAATTGCATTTACAACTCGTGTTTGAGAATGAAAAATTCTAGGTTATTAATATACTTTTGAACTGTACGTGGTTGACATACAAGATGATCATATTCAACAAATAACTTAAAATACCGTATTTTTTACTCACTGACACATTGTTTGGTGTCTCACTCTAATACCATACTAGTAGATATTGCCCGCTTTAGCTCATTACGTATCACCATCAGCCTCACAGTTTTAAAACAAATCTACAAGAGAAACATTTCCACACTCTTACGAGTAATGCTTCATTCCCCTCTCCAACCGACGTTTGATCTCACATCTCATGTATTTACCGACCCTTTTTTATAAATTATAACAAAATTAGATGAAGCAACACAAAAAATAGTTAAGAGTTTTTATCGATAAGTCATTATTTGTCTAACACACGACAAGAGCTAAATCATTCAATATCAACAGAGTATAGCTCAAACACGAACGAGACAAAACACAAACACACGTAACAATCTTATTAAGAGAAGATCACACACATTATTACACACTCCATAGTACTAAACATTACAAACCCTTTACAACAATATGATTCATAGATCAAAGATAGAACACACATGCATAGCTAATAAGAAACTAGCCATGAAGATCAGCAAATTTGTTAACCAAAGCCAAGGCATTGCTAGTCAAATGCGCAATCATCTCAATATGCTGTTTCACAAAAGCCTTCACATAGCCATCCATCGACCGCCCACCAAACCCCTCCATGCAAGCATCTTCATCCGTCAATGCCGCGCTTATCCATGTCTGAATGTTGCTCATTGTCATCTCGAAATCGAAGCCATCGCCCCCTTTGAGCTTCTTCATTTCACTAACTGACCTCTTGAGCCTATCCATGGAGTCCCTCAGCTCCTCCACGCAATCGGTCACGGCCCCCACCTCTCGGCGGCTCAGCTGTCCTTTGCTTTTCAGGAGGTTCGCTACCGTGCTCGACGTTGTTTCGGTTGAGAGAAGGGCTACATCGATGGCGGTTTTCGTTAGGAGTTCCGGGTTGGTTTGGATCTTGTTTGCATGAGCTGAGAGGGATGTGAAGCAAAGCTTGGGGTAGGTGGTTGCTGTGCATGAGGCTTTGATGAATTGGGTGGTGGCTTTGGGGATGAGGTCTGTTGTTGCTGTGGTTGAGTTCTTGTTGGGATCAATGGCTGCAAGAAGAACAAAGAAGATGAAAATTTGTTTGCTATATCCACTTTCCATGTCTCTCTAGTAGTAGCTACTTGGTTTTGGCTTACAAGTTTTTGGTGAAGCCTTAAGGGTGACACTTGCCAATTTATAGACCAAGACACCCAAATGGCTCTGTCCCCGTTTTCTAAAACTTTTTGTTTTGAACCGGAGCCAAAAGATCAAGTATACGTCTCTTGGTTGTAGGCGACGCAAGAACGAATAGGTTTAACTTAGCAGAGTAAGTACCGCACAACCGCAAGTCCGTTGCCATCAAGTGCGATTGTGACAAGTGATATCGAACTATTAAATTACATTCCAATTGGTTAAAGTTTTGATAAATATGAAAATCTTATCTGAAATACGAATATTTTGTAATTACCTAGTATTTTCATACATGCTACTATTAAAAAATTTATTGAGAAAATAAAATAAAAAATTAAATTAAAATTTTAAAATACGGTTATTTCAATATATATATATATATATATATTTTTTAATTTCATTTTCAACCCTATTAAATTTTCAGTCTATTATGAGATTTTATTTGATTTTAGTTGTTGGGCTTAACCCTCTTTCATCAGGTGGTGTTAAGCTGTTGTTATTTTAATTTAGGTTAAATTTTTTAAAAAAATTCAAAATATCGTTAATAAATACTCAATGTAATATTAATATCATTAAATTTTAAATTGAGATATAATAAAATACAATAATTTACGCCGTCAAATATACTATTTCGAGTTTAAAATTCGAACCTCGAATTTATTTAAAATATATTTCTGAATTTAAAATTAATAATTAATACCTATTTTTAAATTGGAAATAACATTAATAAAAATTATAAGTTAAACTAACGCTAAATTAGTAACGATCATTAATATTTAGATATTTTTTTATTTAATAATTGTCGGATGAATAATTAAACCGTCAAATATCTGTATATTATTCGTTAAATTATACTCGAATTAATTATTAGCGAGGGAGAGTTGGTGGAGCTTTACTTTTAATTTTTTTTAATAATTAGAATGGAAAATATTTAATAAAAGAATAGTGGTTTTCATGTTTGGTCCAATTTTGACCTAAGCAGGCGATTCGGTCCGATCTAATTTAAAAATTAAGATATTTATTTTGAAATAAATAAATTATATAATAAATTATATATATTTTTTAATACGTCCGTTTGGTTTTATTTAAGTTTCCTTGTTTGTAATTGTTAAATATTATTAATGTCATTTTCTTGCCAAAAAAAAAAGAAAAGTCTACAAATAAAGTATAAAAAATAAATAATAAGAAGTAGACTATTAATTATATTAAAATTTGTGTTGCCTTCGAAAATTTGTTTGTTATTTTCTTGGTAACTTACTTGTTTGAGCTTTTCTTTTCGTATATTTTAAAAGTAAGATTAAATTAATAAAAATATTTAGAAACTTTGTATTTATCTGAAAATAATTTTAGATAGAAACAATTTTTTATTTAAAAAATATTGATCATTAATATTTTCAGCTTAAAAAAAATAATAAAAATACCCTTTGAAAAAGAGCATTCTATTTTCAAATTTATTAATATTACATTTATAAATGGTGTTTTGTTCTCCTTCCCAATTCACCTCCTCTAGGGTCAAAGGTCACTGCTGGCACTTGTTCCTTTCACCAATCGACGTGGGACTGCCACCAAATCTACCACCTTCGTGCCCTAGCGTCTTTACTAGCACACCGTCTCATGTCTACCCCCTTCGGAGAACAGCGAGAAGGCTGACACAAGCACACCGTCTGTGTCTACCCCTTTCGGGGAACATCGAAAAGGCTGACACATCGTCCAATGTCTAGCTCTGATACAATTTGTAACAACCCAGGCCCGCTGCTAGTAGATATTATCTTCTTTGGGCTTTCCCTTATAAGCTTCCCTCAAGGCTTTAAAACTCGTTTAGTAAGATTTACACTCTGCTTTCTCTTCTCCACTCCAACTAACTTGGGACTGTGAAAGTATTTTTTATTAAAAAAAAGAAAGATTAGAAGCATTTTAAAATATTTTGAAAAAGTTTAAAAATGTGTTTTTTAAAGTTTAAAAATATTAATAAAATTGGTAAAAATTGAAGGGTAATTTTAAGACCCTTTTAAAAGTTAAAAAATATATTAAAAATAAGTGCTAATAATTTTTTTTAAAAAGTTAATTAAAATTTATTAAAAATATTTTTGAGACCAAATAAAAGGTTGAACTATATTTTAATTAATTGAGGTGAAAAGGCATAAACCAAATATCACTGAGGTAAACATAATATAATATTAATAAAATTAGAAATAAATATCTATTTTTATTAATAACTTGATTTAAAAAGAAAAATTTGGGAGATCTTAAATAAGACAGTAATATTTAAAAAGAAATTTTAATTTAAAAGGTCATTTGTTAAATACTTATCCCAAAATAAACAACGAGTAATTTTGAATTGAAATGAAATGCAAATAACAGTTATGTGATCTGACTGGCCATGCATTTTCCGCTGGTGGGACCCACAAATTCAAAACAAAATTTTTAAAAGAAAAAAAAAAAGAAAATAAATAAACTCAAACCACGGGCGCATCCCATTGGGCACCTTATGAAATTGCCCGCCACCACGTCCCTCCCTCTTTCTTCTTGTTCCTTCCCTCCCTCCCTCCATGGCTATGGCTTCCTCGTCCAAACTCTAGCGCCGGCTACTTCCACTTCATACACACATTCCTTCTAATGTTATGATTTTCTTTCTGTTCTTTCTTTTCCGCTTTTCGATCATGGCGAATTGATGTTTGTCTCGAGTTATGAACCGAATGTCCGCAGATTTTTCTTGCGGACAGCGGAGAGATTCGAGATGATGGAATGTTGTAGAGATATTCGTTGTTTATTCTGCTTTTTTGGTTGCGTATTTCTGTGAAGATAAACAATTCCTGGTTCATTCGTCGTTTTCCATAGAAGAACAACGGTAGAACGACGTTTGATGATATCCATGGACTTTTTCTGATTTCTTCGCGTTTACGTTGATATTATGGCGCTTTGTATGGAGAAGGAGAAGGAGACGGAGATGGAGATGGAGATGGAGATGGATGAAGAAATGGAAGAGGTTACTGACCAGCCATTTGATTCGGATGAGATTGATTTGGATTACGAGTTTGATGCCGCCATGTATTACGATTTTACTCGCCCCGAGACAGAGATGGAGATGAGAGGAGCCGAGGATTGGTTTAAATTCGCTGGAACCTATCCACCTTCTCGTAAGCATTTTGTTTTCTTATGGATCATTTGCCTCTTCGCGATTTCGATTTTATTGGATATCTGTTACAAATGTTGAAGTTATGGAATTATTCTGTTCTGTGGAATTTGATTTTTGACGACAACGCTTTCTCTTGGAAGAGTTTTTAGTGCATAATGGTTTCATGGGAATAAAATCCAATTATTTTGGAGAGTAAATCAAACTCTAATTGGTCTTTCATGTTGATTCTTATGCCATGATTTTCTCTTTCGTCTTTTAGCATTCGTCGTAAAATTGACTGGGGAAAAAGAGGCGCGGGCAGAGTGCACCTCTATTGAACTCAAAGGTGTCCAGAACAACCGGGAGGACCCTGAAAATTCAGGTATAATGTGCATTTCTTCTTTTATTATTTGTTCAGTTGGATTCAACCTCGGCAATATGCTGTGCCAGAACAGCTATTTTAATAGTTAACGATGAATATGATGGTGAAACAATATCAAATTATAAATCTTATGTGGCTGAAAAACGCCCCTGCAATCCAGACATCACTATCCTGAATTTCTGAATCTTTTTTCTTTCTTCAGTTCAAACATGTTATATTAATGGTGCGATCTTCCTAAATTGGTCAGACTACTATCATGGCATATAAGGCCCAAGTATTTATTTTTGTGATGATTCAGCGTGGGTAGGATTTTGTATACTTCATCACCTAGGTGGCTATTCCAAACCAAAGTTTTTTCCGTAATTTTTTTGTGATATTTGTGTGTTGCAGTTTTTCTCCCTTTGAATGGTTTTGATTAAAGGAGTTGCAGGCAACAGTTTTATTGTAATTCATTCGTTAGAATTATACTCTTGTTTGGAAGATCCTGTTCTGCTTATTTACCTTTTTATACTTGGAATGTAATTACCCGAAATATTTTCATCCCTCTTAACTCCCATCCTGATTAACTGGCTCAAGACATTATAGGAATTAATATGGAGTCTACTGTCAAGGTAAATCTACCAAGGTGTTCAAGTTTTATGAAACCAACTGCAAGCTATTTGGCCAAGCAAAATCAACCTCGAGGAATACACTCCACCACAGTTTTGCGAAGGTGATGATCATATCTTAAAATAATTCTTGACTGGCATTAATGATGTTTGTAGTCTTTTCAAAGCTTACTCTTGAAATATGATGGGGCCATTTCCCATTCCACCCCATGAAGGTAGGCTATATCAGGATTGTGAGTAATAGCTGTTGCTCATTCAATATTTTGGAACCTTTTCTGGTGAAAGAAGGGCTGTAAGCTCTTCAAATGATCTTGTGCATAACCACTATTTATTTTTAATCTTTATTTTATGTACTTTTCAATTTTTTAATCACTGGCCATTTTTTACTTCTTAGATTTCAGTTCAGCTTGGGCGATATTGTAGAGGCCAGTTCACAGCGTTCCTCGTTGAATATTAGTCATGCTACCAAGAGGCAAAAGTTGGAAGCTGGTTATTTTCCCAATGTGTGTGGAAACTTCTATTTCAACTTTTTCTATTTTGAATTGGCATTCTACCCATCTTCTAGAAATGTTTGTCTTTGTAGAGGGAAGAGAATGAAGCATTAGTTTTTGACCCGGATACGAGGAGACAGTATTAAACTTCATGTGTTGAAATCAAATATTTTGTCTAATAGTGTGTCGATCTTTTCTGATTGCATGAGAGGTTGTGAAACTCATTATTTGAGATGGTTCAGTTACCTCAGTCAGTAATTACAATTATTTGTTTCTCTTGCGTTCTTATATAGTACTGATAACCATTCAAACATTATTTGAAGATGCTGTGAAGGATATTAAGACTTAACTGATGGGATCCTAGAGCGCTGTCCAGTCGCCAGGACTTGTATTTTCTGATTGGCATATTGTTTCCATTTAATCATGGTTATTGCTTTCTTTGATTCGTCTCCCACTTTGTAACAGCATTTCTGAAGCATATTTGAGTATTTCATCTTGGAATTTGTTTCTTTCCGCTGTCAGCTTCTTTCATTCATTTTCCTAGATTATAAATAAATAAATAATACAAAAAAAATATTTTAAATTTTTTTTTAAGAAAGCAAAAAAGAAAAGACAATTTATTTATATTTAAGCTGTTTTTGTAGATCTGGCAGTTAGTCAAGTTCCAGCCTAACCTGCAGAGTGAGTCCATTGATATCATAAGTTTTTAAGTAACTTTTTTGCTGCAGGTCCCACGTTTGATGCGTCAAGCAAGTTTGCAACACAAGGTGCCTAAAGAGGTAAGTGATGTGTACCTGGAAACTGGAATCGTTACTAATAGTTCATTTGAATTAATTTACCATGCATCTTCAGTCACTATTAACATACTTATGCATATGCAAACTTGTTATAACGGTAGTATAATGTATGTTCTTAGTTCGTTCGTCCACTAGAATTTAACCCACATGGCTACTACAGGTTGTTTCCGAAGCTAATATAGCTTTCGCCAGATTTAAATCTACCATACCTAAAGAGCCTAACCTTGAGACAGCAATTAGAGCACAAAGATGCAGGTACTCAGCTTTATTTGAATAAAAATAAAGTTTTTCTTTCTTAAGCTCATTCAACATACTAATTTGAGTTCTGAATTTCAGATCTAAAATCAACTCAACTGCAAGTGAACATAATAAATCAAATGCTTCTAACTTTAAAGCACGCCCCCTGAACCGAAAAGTTAGTATTGTTTTTGTGATTGGCACAATTTCTTTTACCTCAGATGTTATTCATATAAGATGTATTCCATAGTTTTTGTGATCTTATTACCCTTTTTTGACTAAGCAGATCCTTGAGGCTCCTACTTTGCTCCCACCAAAGAAGAGCAAACCACAAATACCTGAGTTTCAAGTAAAATGTTTAGCATGTATTGTTTTCATTATTTGTGCTGATATATGTACCAGCGTCTTGATGAAAATTCTTGATTTACTTTAGGGTAATGGGCAAGTATTCTGCACCATAATTTTATTCACAGCTTTTATTTGATTGTTTTAGGTGTTTCGCCTGAAGACATCAGAGAGGGCTACAGAGCACACATATGATGTAAGCAATCAGACTGTTTTACAATCTTAGCTGAGTCTATGTCATCGATTTTGTGAACAATTTGAAATTTTTTGTTTCTCCTTTAATTGTTACTAAAAATTTCTTGTGGCACTGATGCTCCAACAATTGCAGGTAAATAATCCTTGTGTATCCAATCCACAAATACGAAACAAATGCACAAGAAGGTAATTGAGGTAGACCTTTCAGCAATTGTAAATTTATCGTGTAAAAGACCTTTACTCTGAAGATTTAATTAATGACTATAATTTTAGTAACTATGAAGCATATTTCCGTTGCTTTGAGTCCGTATAACTTATTGGTGATCGTATCAGTGACCGTATGCATATTCTAGATTTTTTAGTAAGATTAATTAACTGAATCTACGATTATTTTCATTTACTTTTTGTTAATTCACCGGGAGATGTTATTGATGTTTATCATTTATTCTTAATATTGTTGATCTTTTACATCTCACGTGCAGCAGACCGAGTTCCCTCCAAGATACGAAACAAGAGAAATGTGTAAAAGCTGAAAGATGTAAAGCTCGGCCACTTGATAAGGTTGGAATTCGTACACTGAAATTCTTTGTTTTCTCAACATTTGAATGTAATGAGCTCTAAGCTCTTTCATACAGAGACTCTCACATAATGATGAAGAATGTGATGTGGTTGCGAATTGTAAAGATGGAACAACTGTGTCCACGGTAAGCCTCATTTTGCCCCCATATATATATTGAATTTCAAGTTTATTCCATTGAGTTCTAAGTTTCGAACTTTTTTTGTTTTTTTTTGTTGGAGTATTTTAGGAATTTAGCTGTGTAGATCAAAAGAAAGTTTCGGACGAGCCACCAACTAAATTACTTAGCAAGGTAGTACCCAAATACTGTGCATCTCAAGTTTTGTTCATCATTTAAGATTTAACCTTCTGTTATAAAATAAAGATTCTAAAGACTAACCTGTTCTATTTGTTTCAACAATTTCGTAATCATTGACAGCTCTCCCTTTCATCAGAATGTCGTCGATGCAATACAAAATCTCATTGCAAAATGCATTTTTCGGACAATGTTAGCTTCTTTCATCGTTTTCACTCCCATTATTAACTGAATCATCTTCTTCTTACACTCAAAAAGTGTTTTATTTCTTATTTGTTAGTGCTCAAAAGAGAATGTCCCAGGCTTCCTTGATCAAGAGCGTGAGGTATATTACAAAAGTTTTAATTAGAGTTTAAAGGTCTTTTTTTTCTATTCTCATCGACTCATTGCATTCAAGTTGTAGGTTGTTGATATACTTTTGCCAAATTCCCGAGGTCTTTTAGCAAAGTGAAAACCAAAACCTTGAGATGATTCTACCAGGTAACCTTCCCTAACTATTTTGTTTTTGTTTTTGTTTTTGTTTTTGTTTTATATTCTTAAATGAATTAAGCCTTACTCATACCTCTATTTTTCTTTTTTAAGTACTCTTACTATCAAACTATGTTTATTTGAATCTTAACTGAATAATAAAATGTAAATAATTAGGTAATGCTGTCTTAAGTTTGGAAAGCTAAAAATAAAATCTGTAATTTTAAGTCAATCCGATTTAATTTTGTTTTTCCCCTTTCTTTTATATCGGTGTTAATATTAACATCTTTATTTATTTATATTTATGATATTTTTTTCTTTTGGCCTTCAAAAGAAAAAATCTCACCTTCAAAAGTCTTTTCTTTAGAGAATTTCAGTAACCAAGAATTATTGTAGAAGCGATTTAAAGGTTTTGCTATTTGTTGAAAAATGAATTTTACAACAAATAGTTCTAAAATATATATATTCTGAGGTATAGAAATTTTTTGCTTACAAAATATTCCATGTCATTGCAGTTTCTTCATTCTTCATTCTTCATTCCCACCCAATGAGCTCATTGATGTTCTAGTTCTGGCAACATATGACATGAGGCAATTTTTTGGGTAGATTATTACTTGAGCTCCTTTCTTTTCTCCATGGTTCATTAATTTTATGCATATGGAGCTTTGTAAATAGATTAAAGAAATTTTTAAATAGATCACTCCATTCTCTAAACTATTTATAAAATTATTTTAATTACATATATAATATTTTTAAATTTTATATTATTTACTTGTTATATAACGTAATGATATTATTTTCTGTACTAAAAGATTCAATTATTAATTATTCATTTGTGTCGTTTTACATTTTTTTAATTCGTTTTTCTTCGGTATTCCCCTTGTACTAATTTCAAACTTGAATCAATATCTACCTTAAGAATTACAATCATAATATTAAAGTTAGATCAATAATAAAAAAAAAGGAATCCCAAATAGTGTAATGCAGAAAGAGTATGAGAGTTAAATATGATGTTCATACAAATATTTCATATTTCTGATATGAAACTGAATGCACAACATTTTAGAGCTGCACAAACACAAAAGCTTAGCGTCTAAATATATATATATATATATAGATAGATAGCTAAACTGCAGCTAGCTACAATATTAACCTTAAAGCAAAACAAAACAAACTACACATGCTTTTTCTTTGCTATCTATCCTTCCCTTTTCCTTATGTGTGCATTTCTAAGATCGTTAAAACAGTGTTCTATTGATTCAAACTGTGTTGTTCTGATATAACTTCCCCAAACCGAACAAACCACCGAGCATCCGATGAATCCACGTCGGATTTCTGCTGCTCCTCCTCTTCCTGTCCCTTTGCATTTTGATTCTGACCCTTATCGATCACGAATTGTGCGTAATCCAATGTTTTGGTAGGGAATGGAGTTTGTTTCAATGCAGGTGGTTGCTGGAGGGAGATCAAAACTCGTGCAACTTCGTGCATTGTTGGTCGTTCCGCTTGATTGTGTTTTGTGCAGAGGAGAGCAAGCTGGAACGTTTTCCGGACATGAGCTGAATCCATACATGTGACTGAAACTTCAGGATCAACAGCTTCCATCACAGTATTGTTATCAGTCTTTGACAATATCTAGCAGTTCATAGAGATGGAATAAATTCAGATTTAAGCAAAAAATATGATATCATAATGGAATGGGCGTTAGAAAGTGATTTGAAGTGAACAAACCAGTTGATGCAAATTTGACTCATTATCCACAGCTTTCTTTCCCGTCAGTAGTTCCAGAAGAACAATGCCAAAGCTATAAACATCAGATTTCTCGTTCAGCCGAGAGGTCCGAGCATACTCTGGATCAATATAGCCAATTGTTCCAAGCACATACGTCGAGGCATGTGTTTTGGCAGTTGGGATGCATTTGGCAATCCCAAAATCAGAAAGATGAGCCTCGAAGTTTTCATCCAGTAGAATATTCGAAGACTTGACGTCCCGGTGAATGATTCGCGGGTTGCAGTCGTGGTGAAGATATGCAAGCCCTTGTGCAGCTCCGACCGCTATCTTCAACCGTGCTTCCCAATCCAGTTTAACCTTCTTACCTGGCCCTATTGGATTAGTTAGAACAAGTTAAGAACAAGTTAGTATTGAAAAATCAGCAGCATTTCAAGTTGAAGGAGTGAAAATTACCATGAAGCAGATCCCAAAGTGAACCATTTTCCATGTAGTCATAGAAAAGGAGATTCCCACAGGGAGATAATGAATAACCATGAAGTACAACAAGATTTCTATGTCTGATACTACCAATGGTTTCGAGTTCGGTCTCAAACTCCCGTAAATTGTGAGCGTAGTGATTGTAAAGTCGCTTAATTGCAATAGGTCGGGAATTCTTCAGTGAACATTTGTACACAGTGCTCGAAGCTCCATAGCCAATAATGTATTTCTCGCTTAGATTCTCGGTCGTTCTCATAATGTCGTCGAACGTGTGAATAGCCATATCCATATGAAGTACCACAATTGGAGGACCTGAATGATTGGACCATTATCAATCAACAGACATAACTCGGCACATTCTGAGAAATATAGGTAGAATGCTTACCTTGCCCTGTCTTGCTAGAACCTTTCATCAATTGCTTCGAGGGATTCGACTTACACACGGCAATTATAACTACCGACAACAATATAACGAATCCAAACGTCATACAAACAACCGCTGTCCGAGACAACATTACTGCACGACACAAGAATTCAGTCAGCATGAACAGTTCCAGTTCTTTCTATATAGCATCAGGGTTCAGCTGACTACCTGGAGGTTTTCCCATATAAGGTCCACAGATCAATCCCAGCCAGTTTCCACACAGCAGAGGATTCCCAATAAAGCTGATGTAAAATTATGAACTATGATCAAATGAAGAACAGGACTTCATTAAACATATAGCGTTTCGATCGAGTAAAGCTTGTTTTCGTTACCTATCAGGCTGGAATCGAGAGAAGTTCTTCATGGGAGGTAAGATACCAGATAGATTATTGTATGACAAGTTCCTGAATGAGTATCAGAAAGATGAATCAGAAGACATGGAAGCAAGTGGTTCATACTGATGAAGGATGAACAGAGCTTACAAATTGGTAAGACTAAAACAATTTGTCAGCTGATCAGGTATCTTCCCTTGCAAATGATTGTTGTTCAAAATTCTGGGAATGGAAAAATGATATCAATGAACACGAAAGGAACTCGAAAGGGAAGGAAGTAATGTTGTGAGAGAAGAACATACAGGGAGACAATGTTTTGCAGCTGACCCAACTCCATGGGAATGCTACCAGAAAAGTTGTTGAATGACATATCACTATCAAAGCAGGCAAGTAATGATATGATCAAATTCCATTAGACTATCATAATGCGATTATGATCAATCTTGAAGCTACCAATCCTTACATAGTTTGAACACTTCGAAGATTCCCAAACTCTGCTGGTAATGGCCCAACGAGTCGATTGGCACTCAAATTTCTGCAAGTGATTCATATCAGAAACATCACTTAAGCTTCAGAAACTATGAAAAAATTCAGATGAAAGAGGGTTTATTACAGGATAAGAAGGTGTTCCAAATCACCAACAGACGCAGGAACCGGACCCGAGAAGTAGTTTCGAGATAGATCCCTGGACGAAATGGAGATTTAGGCGAGGTTAAAAGACGGTCGCTATGAAAAGAATAACAGAACTTCTAGCATGAAGAATACGAATGAACTTACAATGTATCAAGGTTAACTATGCGTCCCAGCTCAACTGGAATCCTGCCTTTGAAGTTATTAGCTGAGAGATTCCTGTTAAAACACATTTACTCAATGAACTATCTGCCAATTATGATTGTAGATGAAATTGTGCTATGAAACACTTACAAATAGGTTAAGCTCTCCAGTTCCTGGAAGCCGAGAGGGATCGATCCGTTGAGACGGTTTCCATGTACATTACTACCAAAATAGAAAGATATAGTCAAAATAAACATACAATAAACAGACCCTTTCGATATTTGAATGATTAGCAGTAGGTATCATACAATTGATTCAGTGCAGTGCAAGAACTGATGTTGTGAGGAATGGGTCCTTCAAGGTAATTGTTAGCTAGATTCCTGAGCAATAGAATGAACCTCATAAGGCTAAGTTTTGGCAATATTATGAACGATTAGAAACTGAAAAAATATCTCACAATTCAAACAATTGATCCAATTTTCCAAGTTCAAATGGAATTGTTCCCGTTAGTTGATTATCATTTAGTTGCCTGTGGAGAACAAAACTCAGGTTACTAAAGTTTCAAGTAAATAGCCAAGAAATAGCGTTAGAGGCAGGACAAACATACAGGTAGCTAAGCTTTGACATATTGCCGAGCTCGGGGGGTATCGGCCCGGTCAACTTGTTTCCGTGTAGGTATCTATTCCAAGAGAATGGATGATAGTGAGGCGCCATATAGAGATTTCAGAACTTTTTAGTTGCATTATGAGAGCAAAACTTACAGTTTCCCTGTGTAGGATAAGTTGCCAAATATTGGGGGAATTGGCCCTTCAAGCTCATTCTCACTCAAATCCCTGGTCCATGGCATGAAATTAGCACTATAATGTCATGAATGAACTCATGGCTAGAAATTATATTTAGAAGTTGGCTTACAGGACTGCAAGGGCCTGCATCAATCCAATGACATTGGGAATCTTACCAGTCAACCTGTTTCCCTGTAATGATCTGTGACGAAGAGAGTAGACAGCTGATTAAAACTGCACGAGACTGAGAGAAGTCTATTAAAGAGGTATTGTTCGCTTTGGCCCGTTAGCCATCAGCCTCTCGGTTTTAAAATGCATTTGTTAGGTAGAGGTTTCCACACCCTTACAAGGAATGCTTCATTACCCTCTCCAACCAATGTGGGATCTCACAATCCACCCCACTTGGGGGCCCAGTGAGGACGCTGGCACACCACCTAATGTCTGGCTCTGATACCATTTGTAGCAGCCCAAGCCCACCGCTGGTGGATATTGTCCTCTTTGGGCTTTCCCTCAAGGTTTTAAAACGCATCTGCTAGGGAGAAGTTTCCACACCCCTATAAAGTAAGCTTCGTTCCCCTCTCCAACCAATGTGGAATCTCACAATCCACCTTCGCTGGCACACCGCTCGGTGTAAGGCTCTGTTACCATTTATAATAGCCCAAGTCTACCACTACCAAATATTGTCCATTTTGGCTCGTTAGTCATCAGCCTCACAGATTTAAAACGTGTCTGCTAGGGAGAGATTTCCACATCCTTATAAGGAATGTTCGTTCCCCTCTCCAACCGACGTGGAATCTCGCACAAACAAGTTCAAAGAATTCTTACAAAGTGGCTACTTGAAGAAATCCAATGTTGTAAGGAATCTCCCCTGAGATGTGGTTGTAGGATATATCCCTGAGACAAACAAGAAACACCAACATAGATATCATAACTAGTTAATACGAAAAACATCAAAACAAATCCCACAGAAAAATCAGCTCAAAGCTTACAGAATTTCAAAACTTGTACAGTTCCCTATGCTATCAGGTATAGTTCCAGTCAAATTGTTCCCTCTTACATCACTGAAAATAAAACCAGCAAAACCAGACAAGAGTTCAATAATAACCATGAAGAGCCCATAGACAAAAGGTAATGACTAACTATAGCTCACACTTACAAGTACCACAAGCCAGTCAGCTGACACATATCGGACGACAGCGACCCCGTCAAGAAGTTCCCTCGTAACCCACTGACAGCACAAAATCAAAGTTAAACTCCTAGGAGAATGATCATCCTAGCACAAACATGTAGATGAGACTTGAGTGAAGAAATGTTTACAGATATTGCAGTACTTCATTCCAATAGATTAGCCTAGGAATCTCTCCAGTAAGCAGGTTTCGTGCAAGATCACTACAACAGGCACACACCAATTAAGAACACTAGAGAACTCAAGAAGTATCCTAATATCACATTCTCAAGCCAAACAAGGAAGTGAGGAAATTACAGAGTTTTCAGATTAGGAATCTGAGTAAGAGTAGAAGGGATTGGGCCAGTCAACTGATTGTTCTTCAGATTTCTGCAATGAGGGGAAATAGTTCAATATCCAGAAAGCTATGATCTACAAATGTGAGTGCAGAAAGACAAGGATGAGGTAAACATACAAGAACTCAAGCAGCTTCAGCTTGGAAACAGTGAAGGGGACGTCCCCATAGAGCAAATTATCAGATAAATCCCTGTAAGAGAGCTCAAGTAATGCTGTAGATATAAGCCATTTCTAACTAAAACTTCAAAATGAAAGCCATGGAGGAAAAGAGATCTTACAAATGAACAAGACGACCACAGTTACCAATCTCATCAGGGATTTGTCCCGTCAGTTTGTTTCCTTGAAAATCACTGTCATAACATAGCAACAATGAACACCAAGAACACATAGAACACACCGTGTTGAGCTTTTGACAAGAAACAAGAGTGTCAGATGAAACTGATGGTAACGTACATTGACTGTAAGTTTCTTAAATCTCCGATGGCTGGTGAAATCTCCCCACCCAGATTCAAGTTGGACAAGTTCCTTCAAACCCAGAAATAACAGAGCAAATAAGAAAAAACCCATTAAACATGGCATTAAAGCAGCAAAAACAACTCAAACAGAGACGAAAAACTCACAGAGCAGCAACCGAAAGACTAAGATTGTCGCAGAAAACCCCACGCCATGAACAGAAATCGTTGTTATGATCATCATCCCAATCGAGCAACACATTAGCTACATTGCTAAACGAGGCTTTGATTGACATTAGAGCTCGTCCTAAAGACAATGACAATAAAGAAGATCCTTAGCCCAAGATTCATACGCCCAAACACATGATCTTTGTTTACAAAATGGCGACGATTTCAAGTGATTCTCTAATGTAGGTAAAATGAAACAGAGCATTACCTTCATCCTGAGGAAGTGAAGAAGCCATGGAAGAACGAAACAGGGGAGAAGAAAATGAGAAGAGGAGGATGAGGAAGGCCATGTGGAGGAGGAGGTTCGGCCATGGAAGGAAGGGGATGAGCTTCATTTCCGAAAGAATCCCAGAAGGGAAATGAACAGAACGAGCCAGAATAAATGCCAAACGAAACAGAGAGAAAGAGAGACAGGAAACGAAGTGTGAAGGCTGAGTGAGAAATTTATGAGGAGAGAGAGAGAGAGAGAGGCAGAGAGAGTTAAACGGCGGTGAAGAGACGGCGGAGAGACTGAGAGAGAGAGAGAGAGAGGCCGTCATTCGTACTTACCGTTTCCTGAAGCGCTTTCTGCCCCTCAGCGTCGCAGATCCTTCTTCCACGCGCTTTCCTTCTCGCGCGTGTAGCGCGTGGATGTATAACATTTCACGCCCTACACCAACAACCAAACGTGTGTAAATAAATAAATTACAAATTTAATATCTAAAATCTTTAGTTTATTACCTTTACAAATTTGTTTAAATTATAAATTTAATATCTAACTTATTTTTATTTAGATTATAAAATTATAAAATAACTAAAAAAATATTTAAAATTAATAAAAAAAATAACAAATTTTTAAATATATATATATATATATATATAATTAAATTAGGAGGGGAAGGGAGGCGTGAGCATGTCATGTGAGTGAATGTTTGATGTGTTATCAGTTATGTTATACATGTCACATCCATGAGCCAACTCACGCACCATGTTTCTTATTTATTTATTTTTTAAATAAATATTTCTCCAAAAATCATTTTTTTTATTTTAAATTATTATTATTTATATATATATATATATAAAAATGGGAATTTATTAATGGAAAAGTCAAAAGGTAAGAGTTAAAAAAAGAAGAAACAGCAGAAGAAACAGGGTCAGAACTCTGCTGCATATTACCATTAACCCTTATTTTTTTTTTTTAAATATTAATAATATTATTTTTTTAATTATAAAGTTTTAAAATGGTAATTATGAGTTAAATTAAATTAAGCTTTGGTCACTGTGTGCTGTCGGGTGTCTTCATCTTTTCATTCATACACAGACAGGCAGCTAGCCATTTAGAGGAGGTGTCGTAGTAGTAGTAGTAATAGGATGCATGAAAGTCCGAAAATGCCCTTCCCTTCAGAGGGGTACTTTGGGTAATTATAAATTATCTGTGATACTCTCTGCATGGCTGCTTATAGAGAGACACACTTTTCATTCGCATTGGGACTCTACAAAGAATACAAACATCATTTTTCCTTCTCTCTCTTGGGAATCAAAATCCGATAAATTTTTTTCCTTTGAGTTTAAGCTCTCGTGACTTTGTTTTTATAAATTTATGATTATCTCGTTAATTAGTCAATCTTGGTCATGACTCAATATTCTCAACAAAACTAATAGAGTTTCTTTATACGTGTTGTGGCCTGACTCATATGCTTCGTACGAATTTTTTTATAAGGTCACCTAATAGTTGATATGGAGTGGGAGAATTCGAACTTTCGGTATTACTTAAAGTTATGTGGTTTAGTTGCTACACTATAGATATTTGGAAAGTTTAATGTTGTTTTGAAAAAATACGGAGATTCAAACATTTGACATTTTGGTCAAATATGTATTACGTGTAAAGTCCCACATTGATTGGAGAAATGAACGAGTGCCAACGAGGATAACCCTGAAAGGGAATGGATTGTGAGATCACGTATCGGTTGGAGATGGGAACAAATCATTTTTTATAAGGGTGTGAAAACCTTTTCCTATCGTATTGTTTTAAAAAATTTGAGAAAAATTTCAAAAAATAACAATATTTACTAACGACAGGCTACTACGTTACGAGTATACGAGTATCTATCATTGTTCTACATTCGTTATTTAATTTCGTGTCTAATAAAAAATTAAATTAATTAATTCTGTGTATAAATAATTATAAAAAATGAAATAATAATAATGTGGGAAGGTGTCAGAAAAAGAGGGCATTATATGTTTACTCACTCAGCTACTGTTCCGCCGGCTTCTTTCTGCTTCCTTTCCTTTCCACTTTTTTTCTAATTAAATAAATAAATAAATAAAGTTTCCGCAATCAGGCCGTGGGCCCCACGGGAGCAGTGACAACAAAAGTGTATCCTTAAAACTTCAAATAATTAAAATTTTAAAATTTTAATTAGGAATGAAACAAATAATACTTTATTTTAAAATTTTAAAAATGTTTCTTTTTTAACTTCAAAAGTTTTTTAAAAATATAATGGAATTTATTTTAAAAAATTTCAAATATACCATTAATTTAAAAAATAAATTAAAAACATCTCTAATATTTTTAAAAAACTTCAAAAGTATCCGTCTCAAAAGTAACATTAATATTATTAAAATTTTACAAAAAAAAAAATTAGAAGATAATCTTCGAGATATAAATAAACGAATTTTGCCCATATTTAATAGTAAATTTTTTTTTAATAAAGATTAAGAGTTTTAAATATTATGTTAAGAATTTAGTGGGTTTTTGTTAATATTAATAAACTATTTAAAAGATTAAAATTAGTCTAAATATTTAATATATTAAATAATGAATGTTTAAAAATAGGGAAACAGGGGTGGGCAAAAAAGAGATAATAATAATAATAATAATAATAATAATAATAATAAAAAAGGGGTGGGGGCCTAAGGAGAGATTTCATTAATGAGAGGCGTGGTAGGACTCGTGATACCCTAGCCCTATCCCTATTCTATTTTCCATAATTTCCAATTTTTTTTTATATCATTTATTCATAATTGCGCTTTTTATTTTTTTTCTCTCTCTCCTTCACCTTAAATATTCTAAAATTAACTTTTTAATTCTAATTCTCGTATTTCTTAAAAAATATTTTATTTTTTTAGAATTTTTCTGTCAAATTTAATTTTACAAAAATAAAAATAAAAAGTTACTAATATAAAGTACTTTTATTATTATTATTTTTTTTTTTTTTGTGACAATCTCACGCAGTGGACTTGTGATTGTGCGGCACTCAGTTCTCAGCAACGAGTGAATTAAGTCTATTTGTTATTGCGTCACCTACGGCTAAACGATGCATGCTCGAGCCTCTGGCCTTAGTTCAAGAAGAAAGTTTTAGAAAACGGGGACAGAGAGATTTCGAAAGAGAGTTTTGAAAGCAAGATTTGAAGAATTGAAATTGGTGTTAGATGGAAATGTAAGCAAAAGTCAACAATTTAATGCTTATAACTATCAAGTAGGGAGAAGTTGACAACTCACATGTATGTCGCAAGGACAACATGTTATATGGACTCGTGTTGAGGTACGTGGGATAAGTCTCACGGGAGGCATCAAACTGACCTTCTAGAAATTTTTCTACAATGCTTTTGAATTTTTTCCTAAAATGTATCGTAGTAAGGACAACATGTCAGAAGGATTTGTGTTTAATCCCGATACGAGTTGTTAAATAACGTAAAATTTTGTATTTCAATTTAGTTTACGTTAAATTTGGCCGATGATGTATAATTTATGATTTATTTGTAAAATAATCGACAACAAAATAACTACGACAACTAAAATAATTATTATTAAACATCCAGAATCATAACATAATAAATGTAAAAGTTTAGGGTTAATTATATATTTAAAAAAATTGAGCAAATAAAAAAGAAAAGTGGTTCAAATTATAAAGGAGTTGGAGTGTAGGGTTATAATTGAGTGACGTGGCAGGTGAAGGGGACTGTCATTTTCAGGTTTAATTTTTTTTTTTGCATTATTTGGTCGCCTATTAATATGATCCAACGGAACACACCCAATTTTTATTATTTTTATTTCATTTTTTATTCGATAAAATAATAATTTCCTTAAAAAAAAAAAAAATATCTTTTATGTTTTATTTTTTACTTTTTTATATATTTTTTAGGGCCAATTTAATAAAACTTTTTATTTTAAATTTTGGTTTCTAAAAAATCTCCCTTTTACCCACATGGTCAACTAGCGTCTAAGTTTAGATGTATTAATTACTATATCATCGTATTAGGTCAATTAATCTCAAATTTATAAGAAATATTTAGAAATTAATTCAAAATTTAAGAACGAACTTGAAATTAAATAAAAATTTCGAGATCCCAACGGTTATTTTCAAACTTTAATGATTAAATATAAACAAAATTTAAATTTTGTGGACTAAATTTAAATTTTAATGACTAAAAAATTATTTTAATTTTTAAATGTAATGTTTTGATGGATAAAATTTTAATGGTAAAGTTAAAATAATAAAATGATATGGGTACCTAAAAATGGTTGAATATAGTATCTTTATATCACGTGGATATTGAATGGTAATAAGAAGCTGAATATTTGGGTGTTGAAAAGTCCATTTCATAATTTATAATTTAAAATTATTGTGATGAATTATTGTATTCTTTACATTTAATTATAAGGAAGGTTTGAATGTATAGATGAAAAATAAATGCAATTGTTATATAAATAACCAAACCCTATATATATATATATATATACTCTCAATAATTTCACCTACCAAACTCAATGTGCTCAGTCTATCAATTTGAATGAGTAGTTAGGAGGAGGAAATTTTCAAATTTCTTCCCAAAAAAAACTTATAATTTTAATGTCCATTTTAATTTATTGTCATTTTTCTGCCCTTTTGTTTTGACGATTGATTTACCATAATAATGATACAAATTTCGTGCAATGAGATTATCCATATTCCTTAAATGGGCAAGACTCGCTCAGATATTTTTTCGATAATATCTTCATTGCATGGAATGCCACACTCAATTGTCAGCGACAGGGGACCCTGTCTTCATTAGGTATTTCTGGCAGGAGCTCTTTCGTTTACAAGAGACAGAATTTAACATGAGTACAGCTTTCCACCTCAGACCGAGTCAAGATGTTCACTTTATAGAGATAGAGAACGTTTTTGGACCAGTGAACAGGACTTTCAAACAAATAATGAGATTTCAAGTGACACAAGTATTCAAGGTTCGTTCCTTCTTTTGATTAAATCGTTTGAATCCAACCGATATTCCATGATTAACACAAGACTAAATGCTAATTACTCGTCAATGTCATGCTATCCCTTCCTTGTTGTCTTTGGTTCAAAATTCCTCGAAGAGAATTGATAATGCAAACACAATTATTTTAGTCCTTATGCTATAAATTTTCGTTAAATCCAAATATTTGTATAGTGATTGACTAAATATGGAAGCAAAATCAGACCGTGACAAAATAAAGATTGTTTGCATCCTATTTTTCAAAAGAAAAAAGAAAAAAGTCATAATTTTATCATTTCTTAATTATAAAATGTAAAATAAATAATAAAAAATATTAAATAAAACAATAATTTAAAATATCTATTTTTCAAAGATTATTATTCTTTATGCAAAATGTAAAGCTTCATTCCTTTATGTGTAAAGAAATTGTTGCAGTGATAACAGTGGTAAAAATAATGATAATAATAAAGGTAAGAAACAGAAATAGGCTTCAGTATTTCCTTCTCACAAACCAAAAAGATAAAAGAGATAAAAACGTAATCAAATGGGTAAAATAAAATAAGAAATTACCGTTGCAAAGAGCTTCATATGCAGCAGTAACAAAAGTAGCTGAAATTCCCAATATACACAATCCTATCAAAGAGGAAACCCTATATTGAAATTGAAACTCGTGGAAGTTAGAACAGATAGAACATGTAATGGATACAATATCACTCACTCAGTCAAACTGTCATTTTCTATCACAGATGACAGGAGAGTGCAATGTTCAATTATTGAAACCACACATAAAATGAGCATTTGTAGCGAATATGATGATATCAATTATATAGCTTCCAAGGGTTAAGACTGTTATATTGCAGGATCAGCAGTTCATAACATTCGACGGTCAAGACATATGCAAGCACATCTCTCTATGATCAATTTAAAAGTTCAATCGAGAGAGTAGAACGCGAAATGCAGAAACAACACGCAGCTTCATTTTGTATATATGCTTGATGAGGGTACCTTGATCTCCACAGATATTTCTCCTGTTCATAAGTCAAAAGGAACAGAACGCCAGAATCAGATATGACCAACCAGTCCACTCTCTGAAGTCTTCATAGAAACACAAGGTTGCACTATAAAACGAAGAACAATAAAGATCTTGGAAACCCTATCCCATATACCTAATTGTGAGATATATGTCTCTAAAGGAAATATAGAATTTTTGCAAAGCTCCCGCTAGTTCAACAAGTCACGAATACATTAATATAGAATATGCAATATCGTTATGTCTAGAGTGAGATTTCACATAATAAGAAACAAAAACTTACTGATTTCATATATATATATAAAGAAGATAAGAGTGCAGAGAACATCCTCATAATATACTTCTAGATACCTCATCCGCCTCTGTTGTATAGTTATGCTGAATCTGCATTGTGCCAACCATGAGTGCAGGGTGGAATTTCCATAAACTCGTCAAATTCCTTAACGTGAACGTCGCAGCATTTCCACTGAAAATCAAACGTATAGTACAACAAGAAAATATAAATATCATTGTTTGGCAGTTTATATTGAAGCACCATGATGATAAAAATAGTGTTATTTCAAGTTTAGTAAACATATGTATCTCACCCCTCTCAGCCGGTCATGAAAGACTGCAGGTCCGGGATGGTAACTACAGGCAGTGTCATGATTATCCATCTCTGTGAAAGTTTTACCACATCCCTTATTCTTGCAGATCTGAGGTTCATTTATGCCTACTGTCTTTTTTGCTGGAGCAGGCGAGACCTGAGAATCTATATTGCTTGCAGGGGGTAAATTTGAGGCTTGATTAATAGATTTGTTATTGCCTTGGACTTGTGAACCTAAGATCAAAACTTGGATTAGATTACAGCATATAGTTGAGAAAAAGATAAGAATACCAAACTCATCAACCATGACAGAAAATCAAGGAATTCGCACACTCCTGGATGCAAAATTGTGACAACATATAATAGAACAGGATGCAGAGAGATTTTAAAACATAGAACTGAGAAGAAGACAATCACTCAAAGCATTTGAACTTCAATCTATGAAAACAACACTTTTTAGCTGAATTCTGTGCAGATGGTCCATTAACACGGCTAAGATAAGCTTAACAAATTTTATGAATCTTTACTATACATATTCCAATCCTCTCAAATTTTCCGCAAAAATTGATCAATACAGAAGGTTTTCTGTAATTGATCAATACAGAAGGTTTTCTGTTACTGCAACTTCATACTCATAATAAAAATATCTAAGCCCCAACAACACCACAATTTCGGAGAAGAATTAGAAAAAAAGTAACAAAACGGGCTTACCATGATCTGAACAAAAGAAACCTTGCCGGCACCTAGCGCATGACTCTTTTCCTAATGTATTTGTCATGGAAGACACAGGAGCCGGACTTGGCTTCTTCACGGACGTGGTAGGCTTGGTCAAAACTGGCTTTTCCGTTGTATGTTTTCCGGTCTTGCATCTTCAGTAAAAAAGGTCAATATAAAAACTACAACTTGGATTCAACTTAAAAAGCTTTTGAAAACCAACCTAAGCGTGTTCATACCTTCAATCTTAGTCTTAAACACAAATTACATACATGCTCACTTATATAAATTGTGGATAGATTAGGTTAGCAAAACAAAATACATTCTTTGCTGAACATGTCACATATGACTGTTGAAGCTAACCAATTAGAGAGAGGAGTTTTTGCAAGCTAAACCCAAAGAATAAGCTCATGAATGAGGACGGCATACAAAGACAACCGGTCTACGGCAGTTGGGTGACAACAGCGGTTAGAGTTAGTTCGACGGCAGCAACTAGGGTTGGGTCCATCAGGGAGAGGATAACAATTGTGTAAGTCTTCCAGTGCACTTACTCTTTAAGTCTTATCTTACTTGATTAGAGTAGCTTTCTGTAATGGGGCTTCCTTTTGTGGGCTCGTTTTTTTTTTTGTATGCCCTTGTATCCTATCATTTTTCTCATTGAAAGTTGGTTCTTTAAAAAAGAAAAAACACAAAATCTTGCAAGCTTTCTTAGAAACCAAATGTAGTACGGTCAGACAATTGTCTTGAAAAAAATAGTTGATGGGGATGCAAACTGTACTAGATCGTCACAAATAAAAAAGAAAAATAAAAATCACATCACCCATATTTTAGAATGTGAGGGGGCATTGTTGCAGACACAGGACCCAAGACAGGAATTTGAATATAAAAATGAATATACAATTACATTTAAGAAAATGGTAAATGTAATAAAAAAAATTGACGAATTAAAAAAACGGTTATTGGTCCTGTGGGTGGGATTTGATCAGTATTTTTATAAAATATCTGCAGCTGCATAAACAATATTGATATTTGTATTCTAGGCAAATGGGGGAATGGAATCAACAAACATAAGATCATATCAATTATGGATGGTATGCTACTGAACATTTAAAGTTCACTTCTAGGCAAAACTCAGATAAGAGCAACAACATTGCATTGATTTTCAACTAAAACTAAAATCGTGAAAAGGGATCTGACCCTGGAATCTCTAAAAATAAACTGAAGTCGTGGCTTCTTTTCTTGCAACAGCTCCATTCTTTCATCCCATCATGAAATAGAGGCTGTAAAAATTATTTCGACCTCAACCATATATCAAATATATATTTTAAAGAAAATATGATCATTGGATGAAAAGAAACTAAGATATTCTTAGAGCCATAGGTGGATGAGAACTTACTCCCTGGAAAAATGGGAAACACAAATATGAACCAAGCCCATGGCCGAGGAGCATGTAAACAGGCAAAGAGAGAATTAGTAAAATATACGCTACACAGCAAAGGAAAAAGATAACATAATTTGTGGAGGAAAGCATGTTACAACTAAATAGTTGTTTTTAATTAACTGAGTTTTTTTTTATACACATTAAACTGAGAGTATTATTATACATACAATTTCAAGTACCACCTGCATAAGCTTAGATGTACCAAAAGCGCCTTTCAAGCTGCAAGTTACGAAAACAAGAGAGTTGACGCCCTACCCCAAAGCCTACATCTGTTCAATCTCAGCTGAAACCTCCAGGGGTCCCAAGGGTGGTCTACGATATCACAGCCTTGAGCAACAAGGCAATCAACCCTCCTTTCAAAGTCCCTATGAGCGACTACGCCAATCTTTATAGTTTTGGCCACATCTATTTCCGCACCAAGGAGGAAGGTTTGAATCTTTCAATCTTACATCATAAGGGATGTGACCAATGTTCCATAAGACCACAACTTCAACTGTTCTAAGATTCACCTCCAAATAAAGAGTAGGTAGTTCAATCCTTTCGGACATTGGGTACCTGTAGCAATTTCAGGAAGTAAGGGGCAGTAGCTTGCCCGAAGTAAGGGGCAGAGAGAAGGATCAACTTGAGGTGGACAACTCAGTTATGAGGACATTGCTCAAGCTGCAACTACTATGATTGCATTATCTTGAATTCTTGGATGAGATTTTCACGATTGTTTAACAGCTAGTGCTTGCATGGCTTTAGATTTCATAATTGACTTTAATGGAAATCGGAGTTTAATTAATTATCCTCATACATTCAATAGGCACAGTGGAATTTGTACGATACAAAAGAATTTTGACATAATCTTTTGAAATACAGAAAGGAGCCGCAAGTAGTTTGAATAAACCTGCCTAATGACAAATACAACAGAAACTTAACAGGATCCCTGAACAAACTTATAACAAGGATAACAAACTAACTACAATTATACGTCATTAGACTTGGCTAATTCAGGATTACTACTGAGAGAACTTTTATGTGTGTAGCCGAAGTTCACCACGGAGCCAACTACTAAAGGCTTTAAAGTTGAAGGTTTGTCCTTGGTTAAGAAACTGTTGGGGTTTGCATAGCCCAAACTTTGCAGTCAACTCAGTTGAGAAGGGTTACAACCATGAAAGCTTTAACGGTTTTGGAGCTGAAATTTGTCATGGACCCAACCTTTAGAGCCTTCTGGCAAGATAGGTTGGGGTTTTACAACTACTAGTTGAGAAACTGTTGAGGCCAACATAACCTCAGACTTCAGCCAGGCTCATGAAGTCATAATTGTGAGAGCTCTTATGGCTTTTTAACTTCTAGTTGAGAAACTTTATAAAAGATGGTCAATGAAGAAAAATAGTACCGTTGTACAATTTTCAACTTATGTGAGCATAAAATATAATGTTACATCCCAATGTGTTAAAATGGTTTTAAACCACTCAAGAATCTTTTCATTGACCCCTGCTACAATCACGACGATGAAATACAGAACTGAGGAAATTCAGTGCACCTCACCAGCCGCTGAAGTTTGAAACTATAGTTCGTATGAACCACGAAGTCTCTAACTAAACGATTTGGCAATTTTCTAGTCTATAACATTTTCTTAATACCATTGGAGGTCGCAGGACCAAAAAGGTCCTATCGTCATGAGAGAACAGTTGTAAATCAACTTAAACGATCTTGTAAGCATTGTTAAAAAAATTATGTTAAACCAGCAATGAGCAATATAATCCAAAATGCTAGACAAGAATTTCTGAACACTCACTGCCAGACTAAACTAATTCATCTTCTTTGGTTTCCATAACGAACAGATACACAAGTAAGGATGGTTTTACAAATTCCAAACTGAAAATCAAGAACAACGATCCGCAATTCTCAGCGTATGAAGGTCGATAAGAGAAGAAAGGGCACGAGTGAATTAACGTACCGAATCATGGTATTGGCAGGAACCTTCGGGATTGTCGTCCTCAGTAAAGGTGGCGTTGCAGCCAATTCTCTGGCAGCGAACCCTAGCAACCTGATTCTCCATAGCTTCAGAAACGATGCGAATGCAAGAGAATTTGACGACTGAAATTGAATCTACAGCGCCTTCATTGTCTCGCAGCGAACCCTAGCAACCTGGTTTTCTTTTTTATTTTCTTTTTCTTTTTCTCATTTCTTGGTAAATAATCCAAATTAACTCCCTTTTGAAAAAAACTTGGATAAAAGTAAACCAATTCCAAAAAAAGGTATTTCCAACCTTTTTTTAAATTTTTTTTTTCACGAGGTCTACGACGGACTTCTTCTAATACTAGAAGACACCCTAAACTGAAGCATGTCGTGCTTCGACCGTGTCTCCGGAGCACAGTTGAATGTAGATATCATGAACGTGTTTGATCCAATAGAGAAGAAGGTGCTAGTCAACCGAGATGGGCAAGTGAATGAGTTAATACTCCATCAGTGGTTCATAACGAGAGTTACAGGTTTAGGGGTTAGGGTCGTGCTTTTCTCAAAACCCCAATAGCTCTCTCGAATTGAATCAACATTACAAATTACAAATTTGATCTTGACTAAATTCTAACCTGAAATCACGAACCATTTTTATTATAAATTTCTAAGTTGGAGTAACAAAACCTCCATTTTGTTGAACTTGAAGATGACCAAAACACTCAATGGAAAAAACAGCAATACTCATTAAAGCCATACCAATGAGACAGCCACTGGCCATTGCTCCCCACAATGTTCCAACTCTCACCATTTTTCTCTCTTCCTTCTCTTCTTTTTCATTCTCCACACACTCATAAAACTCCCCACCCTCCTCCTCGTCATCCAAACAACTACTCGCTACGTCTCCATCGTCGTTCAAGCACGACTCAGTGCAAGAACAAGTAGACACATCGTCAACATGATCGACCAAGTCCTCGGCTTTGCAATTGCGGAAGGCGGGTTCGAGTTGGGCAAGGCGGCGGGCAATGTGCTTCAAATGTCGAGGCTTGCTTGGGCATGAGGCGACCTCGGCGGAGAGGAGATTGGCTATGAAAAGCCACTTTTGGTGGATATCTTGGAGGAGGGAAGGGTGAACGTTGTTGCGAGAGAGTTGTACTTGTCGTTCAAGTTCTTCGAGTTTCTTCCGTAGAATTGCATACGTTTTTGTCATCTTTTTTGGGTTTGGTTTGGAAACTTTTGGGAAAGGGAATTAGGGGACATGGTTATAGGCGTTGGCCTTGTTAAGGAACTCAAAAGGGTGTGATGTGATCATGAAGGGTTACATGACCGTTGCCACCTTTTCAGTTAGACCCTTACACTTGTTTTTTTAATACTTGTCTTACTTCAAATTCAACGACTCAACCGTTCTATTATGCCGTACAAAAGTTGAGAAAATACATAATAAAAATAATCACTAAAATGTCTAATTTTATCGTCTTTTATCGAGACGATGAAAATTTTTTAGAACCATAAATAAATGTAAGACAAGCATCGCGTCTATCAGTTTTACGTTCAAATTTGAAATTTACGAAAAACTAATTTGTATTTTTATGAAATTTATATATTTTAAAGACATACTACGAACAATTATTTTTAAAGGCTACAACAATCCCAAAGGAAGCCTAAGAGATATGTTATTGGCTCCTTGATGAAGTCAGCACGACATCGATAGGGACGGTTGACATCCATCTAATTCTGGATTTTCTTGTAGGGTGGAAAGAAATATAAATTTTTTAGATTTGGAAATGATATCATCATGCTTTGCAATCTCGAAAAGATTGGACGAGTTTAACCTAGATGAACTAGAATTGATCGATGAATGTAACGCAACAACTCGAGCTCTCACTTGAGAGTGTTACAATTCAAGAATCTGAATAATGACCTTCACATTATGACCACCAAATTTGATTTACTTGCAGAACAAATATCATCAACTGATCACTCACAGTTACAGAACTTTAATCCAAATTGCATCTGTTAAATGATACCTGCAACGCAAGTAGGGGCCATTTTATTCTGTATCCTTCTATCTCTAAGCTGCAAAGAGATGACTGGAGACACTACTGGCTTATAGTTAAAAGCAAAATACAGCCATCCATATGTACATCACTATGTACAATAGCCAAATCCTTCATTTATTATGGAGGTTTTTGCTAAGTGATGCAGACAAATACACAAAGTAGTTCGGGGGAGAGAGGCGGGGTCGGGAATGCAGTGATCTACGATCTGCAACTCGGGGAAGAAAAATGAGAGTTTTACATTCACACCATTTTTTTCCTTTGAAACTGAGCTGGATACAATTGGCTACTTGAAAGCAAGCATATATATATGTTTAATATTTAAAAGGAGAAAAAAATTATGATCAAATGCAGAGATAAAGAAAGATGAGAAGAAATCGGATGTCTGTTAATTTAACCGATACGATTACCTTTACCTAACTTCTCCTTGAGCTTTGGTTACCTGGGAAGGGTAGGATCTGAAAATATCATACGACGCACAAGCAAACAAGAATGCCATTGGGATGGCGATCACATCTGAAGAAGATTATTCACAGTGACCGTGACAGAATTAGTCCGCTGTAAATCCTGCAACATGGGGGATCCCTCTGAAGCATATAAAAAGAGATGGAAAATGATATTGCAAAAATTCTTACTATGAATGTAAACTAGTGTTGAGCCTAACATATAAATTTAACATATACTTTATAAGACAGAATATGATTTTAAATAAATAAAGATGAAACCTAATGTTGCATCATAAGAATATTAATTGCTACATACCACAAACCTGTTAACAGCATAATTATGAACTACTACGATATGGATGTCTGAAATAAGATGGGATAGTAGAGAGGTAGAAAGACAGGAAGAAATGATTACCAGTGTAATGGAACTATTCATATTTCTCCAGAGAGAGCCAGTTTTGAAACGTTTCTAGAGTAGTCTTTGAGTAGTCTTTAAACGAAACACACTGTGTAATACTTTAAAATATAGAATCTCGAATATTTTAGATAGGCATTGAAGGGGAACCAAGGAACATGGATACCAAGAAGACACAACACGAACCTGATGGAACATAATTTTCTAGAAGTCTAATACATTGACACGACAAGGACAAGTTTCTAAGTTCTTTTACTCATCTATGATATCTCATAAGAAAGTAATCAAATATGATAAAAGAGGTTGAAAAAACTAGCTACCTACTTTGATTTCTAATGATATAGTAACTTATATCAACCTATTTGAAAACGTCAAAAGAACACGTTATTTTTCTAAATAATTTAACAAGTTACTAAAAAGACTCGAGCCAATAATACTTGTGTATTTTGTATGCTTAAGCTCTATATTTTTCACTCTTAAAATTTAGCTTACAGTACAAATTTAGTCCCTAAAGTGTGGTGGTTATGCCTATTTAGTCCTAGAATTTTAAAAGTTCCAATTAAGCTTTGAATTTTAAGTTGTGATTTTATTTCGTCCCTATAGCTGACATTGGTAACAAAATGGTGACATAACATATCAATTAGACGAATACTAACTGATTTAGCATGTTGTGACAGAGAGATGACATAAAAAAGTACACAAGCAAGCAAAATAAGGTGGTACACGCAACATATTTTCTTTTCGAAGCAACATATTAAATCACCTCTTAAAAATCTCACCACTCTATTTTGTAGTCATCCATTCATTTCTACTATTTTTCTACCACATCATGCTAAATCAACCTATGCTTGTCTATATGCACGTCATGTCATCATTTGACATTTAATCATCTGTATCAACTGTAGGGACTGAGGAAGTTAAGGAGCGATAGATGCTCTAATGTGAGTTTCTTTCATGCATGAAGTCACAAGTGCCGATGCAAGCTCCATCGGTGCTTATTAAAGAAGAATATGTTTGATGAATAAGTTGCTTTTAGTGGAAGGTAAAAGTAGAGAGTACGGTTGCATAGTTAGTGGGGGAGGTTTTTATTTTTTTATATTAAAAAATAACTTAGAAAAAAGAGGAAAGTTTTATGCGGGGAGAAAGTCCAATGTTGCATAAAGAAGGATCTGGGAGGTGCTTTTGGAAGTAGGTGAGTTGGAGATAGTTTTAGGGTGCAAAGGGCGAGATACTTTTAGGGTAGATGAGTAGGGAGATAGACTTAGTTAGGGTGTGATGGGAAGGAATAGGGGAACGGATGAGTTGGAGGGCAATTAGAAGTCTTAATGTGAGACATAAATATGGGAGAATAACTTATCTTATTCCATACACCCGAGTCAAATATATATAGACATATATGGAAGCCCTAAACTAATAATAGAAACATTTCAATAAGCACCGATATGGTTACATATTATCATTGATGAAATGTTACTATGTAACATTGACAATAATAATAGTAACATTTCATCAATGAAAAATTTCATATATGGAACACTAACTTCTCATTGATGAAATCTTATTATTACTATTATTGTTTGCAAAGTCATATCTCATTTGCTGTTTTTTTTTTTTAACAAAAGTGCGAAATTTCATCAATGAAATGAAAAAAAAATTAATGCTCAAAAGTTACAAACTTCACAAATGAGAGAACAACGAAAAAATAAAAGCATTCTAAATGCGATAAAAATCTTGGATAAAATGTCCAACAAAGAGGTTGGTGAGAGAATAAAAGAGGCCTTCAAATGAGCCTAAATGAACCCATCTAACCAAAGAGGATTTTTGTTGTTGGAAATTCCTAGATTTCTTTAAAAACAAATTGTCAATGCAAAAACTTCTCATCATATCGATAAGAATGATGAAGAAGACAATTTGCACCTTAAATACAAGATAAGAATCTGAGGAATCGTAATAACAGTAACATATATGGAAACCACCTCAAGCACAAGGTACATGTGCCTTCTATAATACAAAAAAGGCTAAATAAATCCCTAGATAATAGGTAACATTAAAAATAAATCCTAGATACTAAGTAATGGATAGGACCACTTCCCTTATTTAATGGCCTTCACAAGTTTCTCAAAATGGTAGCAAAAATCAATAATAGAGTCATTTTCACAGCTACAGCTATGTATTTTGTTAGGTCCATGCAAAAGTTCTTATTCATGGTTTTTCTCTATATGATTGTCTTTGTTGTTTCTAATTTTCCTTTTTCACTCCCTTTGGGAATTTGTATTCTTTGAACTTTTAATCATAAGTTCTGTATGGTTAAAATAATAATGTTAAATAAATAAACAAAACTACCAAATTTAAGGGAATATATTCATTATTTCGCCCCAAATTCATTATTTTTCTCCTATATTTCTTTTTGTGTCCATTACCTTAGTTTTAAGATCCAATAATTGTTCAACTTATGTTCATGGAGTCAATGTGTATATTATGTTTAACAAGTGTTCGACGTATATTTGTGAGTTTAATATGTGGTTAATCCATGACACAAGTGTAGGAATATCTAAGTATCTGATATTTATAGTACTTGGATGCTAGCCAAACTAATTTTTCCTTGCTTCGAATGGAGGAAATGGGAAAGCAACCGATAAATTCCAAGTAGTCAACAATCTAAAATCATAAACCAGAAGAATATCAGGAGAGATGAATTCGAATTTACCTGGAAAATTAACTCATCAGGGACATGAGGCAGAACTTCTCGTACTGTCTCTGCCATGGCGAGTATATTGGCTAAATTGTCATTTGAAGCACGAGGCACATTCATGTTTAAACCACCCGTACTACCAGGATGTCTTCCAACAACACTCCGAGGAACTTGTGAACCACCAGCAACAACCTGCGATGGATTGAGAGGCCAAAGGCCCCAAGCAGATTCTTCAATGGATGTCTGCGCGTAAGTTTCACCAACAGATGCAAGATGTCTCATCATCATCTGAACTCTACCCAATCCAGCAGATCTAGCAGCATTTGATGGGCCAGCCCCATCCACGCTCTGGCTAGCCCAGTCATGCAACCAACTAGGATCAAGACTTGTGCTTCTATAAATTAAGAGAGAAAGATAAACGTGAATAGGCCAGTAGAATATTTTTTTATTGAAATGGTGGAAATCAACTTGCCTATTAAATTAGAAGCATGTTGATAAAAAAAGGTAATCGACTAGTAAAAAGTTGCATGTTCCATTTGCTTTCATATCACCCTCATGTTTTTTTTTTTCTTTCCAAAGAACAAACTTATTGGAAGTGCTTTCTCCACAATAATTGATGGATGGAGAAGTACCTTAACCAATGTGGTAAATAATAAAAGGATTCAAAATTACTCGTGCATGGAAATGAAAAACAAAATTTGAAGGCTCGGGACAGACCTCCAAGGACTGCCTTCAACAGTATTCTGTGTCTGATTGGGGAAAATCCCGGCAGGAAGAGTGGGTATAGCAGAATTCTGTCGATTAATTCCTGCACTTATCTGACGAGCAAGCTGCTCATCGTTAAAAGTTTCTCCTGCATGAGGATTTACATCATTTTCTTGTCGGCCTACAAAAAGTGGCTTTCGACAAGTAGGACATGAATAATACTCATTTAGACCTTGATCCAACCTGGCATGATATTTGCATTGTAATTAACCCACTGTTTCATATACTTGAAAACATAGAACTGGTAGCATAAGCAAAGCACATAATCATACCAAGATCTCAAGCACGCAAGATGAAAAAGGTGGTTGCAGTTTAACTTCTTAGCCTTGGCCATAGGTTCCTGTCATTACCCTACTTTATCATCCTTTGACCAACTAAAACCTAAGAGATAAAAGGTAATTAAACATAACATTACATACCCTGCAGATAGCACATTCGTCATCGTATGCTTGCAGTTCTTCAGGTGTTGCATCAGGAAGAGCTGCGTGTAGAGCACCTAAAGCTTTCATCAATTTCATGAAAACTCTAATACGCTTTATTATTGCACTCAATAAGGCCTGCTCAAATAAATAAATAAAAAGTATATGAAACTATTTGCAACCGAAAATTACTATTTCAATGTACAAATGGTCATATAATATTTACACGAATGTGCAAGAAAAGGACTGCATCCACGAGATTAAATGTCATTCCATGAAGTCGCCATATATGCACATAGTGACCAAGTGCCATTAATAATGTTGCCATGTCAAGGAAAAATCCCAGATTTCGGATAAGACTGCCTTTCAATTCCCACAACGAACCTGCCATTAACCCATTAGTCCATTACTCAGAAACTTTTGTTTTTGAAACAAGAAACAAAACTCTTAATTTAGAGACTGAAAAAAGATACGAACTCCACAAGGGAGTGAAAAAAAAAAAACAAAAACTACAAAAGATAAACAGAATCATCCCAATGTAAATAAATATCAAATAACAAAAGAATATCAGAAGATTTGAAAAGAGCACACTAAGAAGAAGCCGAGTAAATCTAAGATTCAAAGCAAGCATTGAGAAGTGCAACCATCATAGTGCCATAGGCTATGTAAAAGGGTCGAGAATAATCCAAGTAAATGTAAGCCTATAATCATCAAGAAATCACAGAAAAAATCAGACAAATAGGTTCTGAAAGTAACTTCACACGTCAAAAAGCTTTTACTAAGGATAGCCAACTATCATGAGAAAAACAACAAATCTTACAAACTCCACCATGAGAAAAAAAAAAAAGTAACAAATGGAAAACTGAAAAATTACAACAGAAAAATGAGAGCATTCCAATTGAGATATAAATCCATCAAAGAATGATCAGAAAAAGATCAGAAAGAAAACACCATGAAGAAGCCTTGAGTCGAGCCAAGTCAAAAGGATCGAACCAAGTAAGATGCTTCTCATGGAAATCCACTGACTTAAGAGCCATGGAAGGACCGATAAGAAGATGCAGAACATCATCCTTAAAAGCTCTCAAGAAGTTGAGCCAAAGAATCTCTTTTTCTTTGAAAGGGTGGCCCACAAGTTTGTATCCTTTGAGCATTACTCTTTTTTCATTTATTCAATGATGAGTTATGTTTCTTGTTAAAAAAAAACAGGGTAGCCGGCAAGGTGGAGTCCCCTGGGCAGAAAAGAGACCATTCAATAGCAGAAGATAATAAGCAGAGGCGCAGATGCAAGTGTTAAAAAGGTGCCTTTATCTTTTGTGTAACCTTTGCAACTGGACAACATCTAGGAGAAATGTAGATCTTTTCAGCCATATATCTTGGGTAATTAAGCAAGTTCCAAAATGAAGAATTTCACTTTCTATGGATATTTTCCTCTCCAAATTAACTTTGATAAATATATTATTTTCCAGTATTTTTATGGATGCAAGGACTTGGGAAAGCGATTTTGTTGTGAAGGATCCACTCTTTCTTGTTTCCACACCCAACAGTCATTCCACCAAGAGATATGTAAGGGACTGAGTTTCCAAATGAAGGAGAGTATGAATGCCAATAGTCATTCCACCAAGAGAAATGTAAGGGACTGAGTTTCCAAATGAAGGAGAGTATGAATCAAATAGATGAGAGAAACTTGGCATACAATCAGAAGCTCTAAAATCTATGATCCACATAAATGAGTTACTACAAGAGAAATCCAAGAATAAGAACCTGTCTGTGCCAAGAACACAGAAAATTATTAGAAGAAAAAATGGTCATAATAGTTTCAAGAGTTAATTAACTTGGTCCTTAGCAAATAGATGTGAGTCATAAAAACTGGTAGTGAACAGCCATTGAATGCTCTGGCTGGCAGCAAACAACATTTGAATCATTTCAACAGTTATGCCTTAGCAAACAAACTAGTTGAACATGCAAATGAACTTGAACATAAAAACAAACTTGCTGGAGAAATGACAAGACCATGACAAAAACAAATGAGCAACAACCAGCATAGGGCGAGATAGACTAGACTTGAACAGACAACCAAACTTGGATTCATAAACAATTTTTGTGAAAGTCACATTGATATGATTTACCTCCATATTTACTTGAAAAGATGATCAATGATCAAGAAGAAATTAAAATTTGTTCCTATCTTCAAGATTTTGAATTCTCCACAATCTAATTGATCAAACTAGATTGATAATTCTAAAAACATACATTCTACACACAAGAATACAAAGATAGCATAAAGCTTGAGAGTGGTTAAAACTCTATGAGAAACCCCAAACCTTCAAATGCCCACTAAAAGAAGTTAGTGGCCATTATTGGCAAGTTCTTCCCACTATCTTTTAAATGCTTTACTAAAAGAAGATATGGCCAACAAGTTTGGTAACTCCCCCCTTTAAGTGCCCACTCCAAGAAGTTATGAACTTAAAACAATAAATAAAATCTCAAAAGAAATTATCAATCAAGTGCTATTTGTGACAAAAATATAATACCAGCTATTGTCATGTTAAAAAACTTGGAGATCTGACAATTTGAGCAGTTTTCAGCTGAATGATGGAGCCATATATCAAGCAACTGAAAGCCATGAACCAAAATTGCCTGCAAAAGTTTCCATACACCAAAGGATGAAATGTAAAAAATAATTATGAGCAGATCAACTGAAAGGCCAATAAGTACACAAATAGAAACTATCATCCTGAAAATTTCCAAGAAATTTACCTGTAATGTCTCAAAAGCAATGCTTAAAGGCTCAAAAAACAACAAGAGAAACAGAGGTAAACCCAGTGTTCGATATATCATCAGACAAAATCTTATCCTGCAGAAACAAGGAAAAGATAGGGGCATATCCTCAGTTACTCGATAATAAAAACTTCAAGTGCATGCCAAAATTAATAAATACCTGTTGTTTCACTTTTAAAATTATTTTTTCTATGAAACGGAGTGTTCATTAAGAAAAATGAAAGAATGTCTAGATATACAAAAAAAAAAAAAAAAAAAAAAAAAAAAAAAAAAAAAAAAAAAAAAAAAAAAAAAAA
>NW_019268538.1:1129483-1177482 GCF_002738365.1 Cucurbita moschata
AAAAAAAAAAAAAAAAAAAAAAAAAAAAAAAAAAAACAAGCCCACGAAACAAAAGATCACCTGCGAGAAAGGACTCAAATTCACGAGAATAAGACCCAATCCTTCTCCACTCTCTCTCTCTCTCTCATTCTCTCCCTCAATCCCTCCTAACGACTCAACTCAATGCCTCCAAGTCCAATACAATAATCCCCTTCCCTCTGGATAAAATTAGACAAAATTTTAAGAAACCACTGTAAACTAGAAATTAACATAGACTTTAAAAAAGAAACCACTCTCCAAAATAAAATCATCAAGGAACAAACTTTTCAGTTCATAAACAAAAATGTTAAAAAATTAAACAAACTCCAATAAGGAGTGAAACAAGAGAAAAAATAAAAATACACTAAGAATGGAAATGGTAGGTTCATTCACAGTGACAATAAGTACACCTCTAGCGTAGAAGTCTTGGAATAACTCAACAGCGTCCTTGAGCATTATTGAAAAGAAAATTTTTCTTCCTTTCTGAAGGATTGTGGCCTTCAAATCTTTGAGATCAATTCCAGAGGTTGGGCTTTTGGCCTTCAGATGAATCTTTCGTTTTGCTCTTTGATTTTCAGTTATTGAATGAAGTTGCTGCCTCTTGTGGATTTCTTCAGAGTTGAGTTTCGCATTGATTGGGCTGTTTGGTTGTTTGTTTTATTCTTTGCCTTTGTGGTATCGTGAATTTATCCTTGGCTGTTGCTGCCTTTCTTCCTTTTCTGGTGTGTTGTTTCAAGCTGGTTTATGCGGTTTCTGTTCAAAGCTTCAGTGGTTTGAGGAGCTTCCCTTAAAAATTCAGCTTTTGTTTGAAAGCTCTCTAAGAGTTTTTGGTGCTTTTAGTCTTCTGTTTTGTAGTTTTTATTGTTAGATTGTTCTTTGGTTCTTTTATTTTGTTTGGTTTGTTTGGTTTCTTCTCAGGCTCTAGTAATCTTATTCTTTTCGTTTTTCCTTTTGCCCCCATTCGAGTGTTTGGAATTTTTTTCTTCCTTTTCGTAGATTACGAAAAGTTTGTCACTTTTTCAAAAAAAAAAAAAAAAACAATAAGAATATACTTCATACCATGCCTGAAATACTATATATTATTTTTGGCAAGGAAAAATACTATTATCACAAATACAAAATAATATAAATATATAAACAGTATAAACACACTTATTTCATAAATGAAGCATAAAACTCTGAGTCCCCCAAATTTTGGATACCTTTAAGCTAAGAAAAAACATTAATCATTACCCAGAAAGGTCGACAAAGAGGACCAGCAATAATACAGAATATACACGGAAATATGTCCATGATGTGGCAGAAGGTGATGCATTCAGACGTTCAAGACGATCTCTAGCCAATGCTTGAAACATCTGTACAATATGTTGATGCAATAAGCCAAGTATTTGAATGAAACTTACATATCAAAATCCAGAGTAAAAGTAGCAGTATTTTACCTTCAATGAACATAAGACAGCCAACCAGATAGACCACAAGGCAGCATGATATTTTGTTGGAGGAACAACCAGAGGAAGAAATGTTCCCTGTCCCATGTTCATTAACAAATAAAAATTTATGAAATCGTAAACTTTCCCCCATATATTTAGCATATTGCATTCATCCGTATGCGTACAATCTGATGTCTATGTGTGTGAACTATGCATGTGTAGTTATATAGGTATTACAAATGAAGAGAAATCCTCTCACAAAGTAGAAAGTTTAAATAAATAAATAAATAAAAATTAAACATTAACGAAAAAAAGAGGCATAAACTCCTCCATCTCCCGCACTGGTACATTGAGGCATACCATGATTTAACAACTTCAGAATCTTTTCTTAACTTTGCTTAAGAAACAAATATTCAATGAAAAAAAGAAATTTACATCAAGAGTTAGAGAACAAAGCCTGAAATAGAGCAGTTAGAAAAAAAAAAGCTTTAATTAATACACCTAGAGGAAGAATAATTGGTGTATATATAAGAAACACTGACGTTCATTATCAAAAGAGAAGTTCAAAAAGATGAAGATGAAGTATCCCTGCCCAAGGGGACAACAGAGAAGCTTCCCTGTCGTCAAAGATATGAGTGAAAGTATCCATGAGGAGGCATGAGGAGGCTTCCCTGTCGTCAAAGGAGGTTTCTCGTAGCCAAAGAAGATAGGGAAACCTCCGAGAAATGTAACTCAAGGATCTTATTGTGATTCAAAAGTGTCTAATACAATATAGAAAACCCACTATTTATGGAGGATTTAACAACTAACTATTTAACAAATTAAAAAACTTAACCAAAACTAATAAACTAACTCACTCCATCACTCTCCTTCAAGCCACCCTATAAATCTCCCTACTTATTATTTATCCCGTTTTCCATTGCCAACTAAAGTTGGACAGTCCATGGAGAAACTCCTCAGAAACTCTAGCCTTCATCTTGTAAATGAGATAAAGTTTTCCTCCCCTTGGACCAAGGGGGTTACATTCACTGTTTAAGGGATAGAAATCAGGCTCTTCTTGCTAAATGGATTTGGCACTACCACAAGGAAAAGTCAGCTCTATGGAGGAGACTTATTGGTGCTAAATATGGGCCCTCAGTTCTAAATGCTTATCATAGAGTAACCTCATTAAATTCTGCCAAAGGACCATGATATTCGAAGCAGCAGGGACTTGTGGTCGATCGGAACTGAATTGACCTAGGGAATGGGGCCTCTACCACCATCTTTTTGAAAGACAAACGGACTGCCAATGGTTGCTTGGCCTCTCGGTTCCCTTTCCTTCATGCTTTGTCTCTCCACAAAGAACCTGTGACGGATATTTGGAACACAAACCTTTGTTTTTGGGCCTTAAAGCTTTGTAGATTTCTCAAAGACGAGGAAGCTTTTGAATGGGTGGAATAAAATGTCCTTTCACCCTTGCATCGCTCAAGAGAACAATTGGGTGGGTTTCTGGAAATAATGCTGCATTCTCCATAAAATCTCTTCTCCTTGGTATGTCTAAGGAGAAAGGTTTACACGCCCCCTTCTTGCAAAAGCTATATGGAAGAATCATTATCCAAGGAAAACCAAATTCCTTTATTTGGGAGATGAATCATAATCAACATGTGCTTTGCTGCAGTGACATTTGCCTTATTTGGTTCCTTCTCTTCATTGGTGCTCCCTCTGTAAGGCTATTGTCGAATCCCAAAGGCACATCTTCCACACTTGTGCTTTTTCCTGGAATTTTTGGAGCAGAATTTCATCCTCCTTCAATTGGACTGGTTTTTCCTCCTTTTGAAGCAAAGCAGTTTTTTAAGTTACGTACTGCTGGGTCATCCTTTCAGAAGACAGAAGAAATTATTGCGGCCGAACATTGTGAAGGCTTTTACTTGGGCTCTTTGGAATGAAAGAAAGCAAAAAATCATTGCTGAAAAGGACCGTATCTGGAAGAATGGCTTTGACCATGTTATATTTGTTGCTCCACCTGGGTGTAAATTGTCTCCATATTTTAGTTCCCGTAGCTAGGCTTCTCTTTTAACAAATTGGAGGAGCTTTTTTGTATGGGATTATTTTCCTCTTTGGTAAATTTCATACATCAATAAAATTGATTCTCTTAAAAGAAAAAGATATTACAGGCCAAGGCATTATAAATTTTTAATGGATTTCAACCATAACTTTCTTTATAAATTTTCAATATCCACACATATGATTTGAGATTATAGACAAAACAATTCATAGGCTAACATGCAAAACTCATTGCCTTCAAACACAGCTACCGTAAATGTGCAAACAGCAATAGGCTAAAGCCAAGTGGAAGTAAGATCATCAGATGAACATCAACAAGAGGTAAACAATCTCTAATTAACTAAAACCAAAAATAATTTGTTCCCACCTCAGAGGGCCCGAAATGCTATGCAAAATAACACAGCTAAGAATTTAAAGGAGATAAAATTGGAAAATACTAACCTTGTAAATGATATAATTAACAAGACGTTCCACCAGCTTCCGACTTTCTGATGAATACAGCTCAACAAAAAATATGGTCTGCTGACAAACAAATCTATAAGCATCAAAACAAACATCTTGGGGGAGAATACAAGCAAGAATTAAAGCACTTCTTCTACTGAAGAGTCACCATCTTACCGTAGATAAAATTATGGGAAAATGAGTGAATGGTGACTTGAATTTGCATTCTAGAAATTTTTAAATTTATAAATAGTCTCAAATAACAAGTTGATTTCTTGCATGCTAACAGAAACTCCTGGTTTATTATACCCCATTAAATAATTGGCCAAAAGGCCCAAGGCCATCCCTAAATAAACAATTGGCCATAGGAAAAAAGAAAACAAGAAGAAGTTCGGTGATCCTTCCTAAACCAGACTGCAAATATTACATAGTATAGCGGCGCTGAAATTAAGAGTTCATAGCTGCTCACTTCCTATGCAACACAAAACTCCCAAAATAAATAACAAACTTACCTTGAGAAATAGCATGAGTAGAACAAACACATTAAGTGCAAAATTAGCCAGCAGTCCTACAGTGACATAGGAACTTAAGAGCAAATCAATGACACGGCCAGCATTCTCTGTCTGAAAAGGATTTTCGCCAATTATTTTCTCTGATCTCAGGTTATCTATCGATAGCTCAGTCCATAGCTGGAGACCAATAAAACTCAACACTGTACACGCCGCAGAAAATGCTATATAGCTGACACCCATTGATGTTAGTTTAAGCAACTTTTCTAAGATCAAACTCTAGGAAAATCATCACAATGGAAGCTGCATTGTTCTTTGCCACTAATACCCAGCATCATCAACAGAGCATGGAACACAACAAACTGCCTAGCTATATAATCTCAGCTTCTGAATCAATTAATTAGTTGCAACTCTCCAAGCCAAAAAACTAGTACCTGTCATAATTGACATCAGTCGAAATGATCACATATAGACATAGAATTTCTCAAAAAAAAAACCCAAGTAAGGAAACCCCTCGATTAATTTAAGTAACACAAGAGTAAGAGATATAGCCGTAAGCATACAAAGACTCACTCAATGCCATGATTATTCGATAAAGTAAAATCTCTAGAAGAAGGTGAGAATTAAAATTAATTGATCAAATAGAGTAGACTGTAAATTCAATCAGCATCACCAACAAAAGGAGGGACATCCCAGGAGGAGCAATATTGCTCAAAACATCAAACCACTATGCAACAAATTCAATCAATCTGAGAGTACATATCGTAGAAAATCGAAATCCGGTTTCAAAAACTCATAAATCATACAAAATAAGAAGGATACCGAAAGTCAAGGCAAACAATTCGACCAATTGGACAGAACTTTGAGGAATGATCAAACTGACAAAGAGAAAGAAAACAAGATTAATCAAATGAAGTAGTCGGGGAAATCAGGGACCTGATTCGATCAGATGAAGCTCGTTAGCGTCGGTGCAAGTCTCCGTAATTGTAAATCGCCAGCTTCGCATTTCTCAAAGAGAAATTTCCGATTTTTTCTCTTTTTTTTTTAATACTTATTTCTTAAGCAAAATACTTTATTTATTTTGGCGGGTGTACGTGCGTCAGATGCATCAGTTCTTCTTTCTTCTCCAATATAATTTATTTTTATGGTAAATTTAATATAATTTATTTTTTAATTATAAAGATTTCCATTTTTTAATTACCATATAATAATTATTTTAGAGATTTTTTTTTTATTCTTCTAAAAGGAAATATGTGTAATATGTGTATAATGTTAGCAGAAAATTATTCGATTTTAGCCACGCACAAAAATTATAATATTTAATAACTTCTAATTTAATTATTTTATTTCATTTTATATGACTTTAAGTTTGGATAATTCTTACAGCTTTTCCATTTACAATTAAATATGTCTTTTTATGATTTATAATAAACTTTTATTTTAAGGGAATGTTTCAAAAACAATATTTTTATAATACCATCCTTCTTAAAAAAATTTAAATTTTGTACGAATATTACTTGATTTATTTGAGATTATTTACATTTATATTTAACAGAATTTTAAAATTTTCGAATATCTATGAATTTTAATAATTAAAAGTTTACGGACTAAATTTTTAATTTTTAAAATTTAAAGACTAAATAGACAAAATTTCAAAACTTGAATTAAATCCAGATTTATAAACTTAATTTGAAAATATATAAATAAAAAACATTTATTGCCAACTATTAAATTTTAAATTTAATTTTGGATGAAAATGAATACAAATATTAAGTTTTAAAATGTTTATTTTATTTATGGGGTCGGGTTCTATGGGGACCTATCCCAAATAGAGAGGGGATTCCCGTTTAGATAGAAAATGGGGAAGGAGTGGAAAATGTTATAAATGGAGCTAGGGATAGGATTATATGCTCTGTCTCCGTCCAATTCCCCACTCTGCATAATATAAATATATTTTCTGTGCATATATATATATATACGTGTTTTTTTTTTATTATATTAAAAGAAATAAATTAGTTTATTTCAATACTTTAATTATAATATTTAAACTAAAAATTATGTCTTAATTTTTTTTGTTTAATTATTAAAGACGATGTTATATTTTAATTTTAATTTTAATTTTTTGAAATTAGGTTAATAAGAACCTTACGACGATATATTTAATTTGATCTCGTCTAAAATAAACGAAAAATTTACCAGAAATAAAAATGAAATAGGTGGTGGGTCTCTATCGTGGTTCTAGTAAATTAATTTAAAAAAATAAAAATTAAACATAACTTTTTCAGGAAATTAAAAATAATATGACCTGTTGTTTGAATTTGGTTCCTTTTCTTTTATATTAAAAATTATTTATACTTCTATAAAATTTTAAATTATTGTTATCGTTTATTAAACTTTCATTGAAAAATCAATGTATCCTTAACTCATCCGACTTTTTTTAAACAAATAATAATAATAATAATAATAATAAACTATTTAATAACAAAAATAAAAAATAAAAATTTCAAGAATTTATTTAGGACGGTCAACTTATTGTTTAGCAGAGTAAAATTCTAGTCGTATTTTCAATACAAGAGTGTGTGTATGTGTGATACCTCAACATGATAAGGTTCGATTAGAATCTTGAGCCCTATAAAGTTGACGAAAAAGTTATATATATTAATATATATATATATGTGTGTGTGTATGTATATGTGTGATATCTCCACATGACAAGGTATGATTAGAATCTCGCGCCCCGTAAAATTGACGAGAAAGTTGGAAATTCTCCCATTCACATTACTTTTGTTCTACCCAAATTATCTGATGGTTCAAAACTCGAAAACAATATTTATTACGGTATTGTTGCGCTAAACACAAAAGGCTCTAACGAGCAAGAAACATGGACATATTGTAAAACGTACTAGCTTTACAACATGATCTTCTTATATGTCAATTACACATTGTTCAATAATACATTAATAACTTCATCAAAGTCGGGAATATTTTTCCACCACAATTTGCTTACGTCACTTGTTCTTTACGGGCCCCGATTCACTGTTCATGCACACACATGTTATAAGGAGATTCACACATTCTTTCGAGAAAAAGCTAGCTTCCACTAAAAGCTGGTTCGAATACATGTTCTTTTCAAAATAAAGCTGGTCAAAATAAAGTAGATATTCTCTCATTTTTATATAACAATAAAATATTAAATTGTGTTTGCTAGTAGATATGGTCTATTTTGGCCTTATTAGAAAAAATTTTATACCTAAGGAATGTTTCGTTCTTCTCTCGATTTTATTTTTTTGTTCTAGAAAGACGTAAATGTAATTCAAATGAGATTATAATTCAATATAGGAACAAATTAAAATTTAAATGAAGAATTTCTTGAAAAGCTAGCCTAAGGACTAGGTATGGATCAAGCTGGTCCTGCAAGAGAATCGCAGCCGTTCAAATCCTCCAGCACAAAGATTCAAAAGGTGGCGATTTTGTGGAATCCTTTGCTTTTTATTGAATCCTCCAACCGATCTTTCTTTATTTTTATTATTGTTCGTTCCCTCGTTCATGGAAAATATCATATTCACTCCTTTGAGACCTAGCGTCCTCTTTGATACAACGCCCGATATATAACTATAATACCATTTGTAACAGCCAAATCCCACTGCTAGCATATATTGTCCGGTTTGACCAGTTATATATCACCATCAGTCTCATAGTTCTATAAACATGTCTTCTAAAGAGAAGGGAACAAAACATTCCTCCCTAATAGACGAGTTCCAAAAACATTGAAGGAAAGCCCAAAGATGACAATATCCAGTACCCATGGGTTTAGGTTGTTACAACTAGTAACAGAATCAGACATCGAGCAATATATCAGCAAGAATGTTAGGCGCTCAAAGGGAGTGGATTGTGAGATCTCACATCGGTTGGAGAGGAGAATGCGAAACATTCCTTATATAAGTGTGGAAAACTCCCCCTAGTAGACGCGTTGAAAACCGTGTAGCTGATGACTATACATAATAGGCCAAAACGGACAATATTTGCTAGCCGTAGACAGTAACGCAACAAATAATCCCTGCTACTTGCAAGATTCTTGGTTAGTTTTGAATCTTTAAAGAAAGAATCCTCTTTGAACGATCCATCATTTTCAACTTTCTCTTATTTATATATATATATATATACTCCAAACACAAAGCATTAGAGCGCTAGCTGCATTGAGGCCCATCTCAAGCCAAGCCACCACCGCTACAACAAAGGGGATTGATATACAAGTTATTATTTGGGATGGAAAGGGTGAAGAGACTAGCAGCTGAGCATGAGGTGCTGATAATAAGCAAGACTTCATGCTGCCTTTGTTATGCAGTGAATGTGCTTCTAAGGGAGCTTGGAGTTAGCCCCTTGGTGTACGAGCTGGACCAGGACCCTGATGCCCGGGACATGGAGAAGGCTCTTGTAAGGCTACAAGGCTGCCATACGCCCCCCGTCCCCGCCGTCTTCATCGCTGGGGACCTCGTCGGCTCGACCAACGAAGTCATGTCGCTGCACCTCAGCGGAGAGCTGAATCGAATGTTGAAGCCCTTCAAGGTGGTTCAAGAGAACTAGAGCTTGTGACATGATGATCATATGGAACAACTAACTCAACCTTGGATTCTCCAAAACTTAGTAGCTTTCTATGTTATTATGTCGTGTGTGTAATGAATAAAACTAAGTGTATGTCAACTAGTCTCAATGTTGATTTGGGCTTTATAACATAGACCTTTTCTTTTCCATATTTTTAATTCTTATTTCTCGCTCTATTTCTAGATTTTTGTTCTTGTTCATTGTTATATTGTTATTTTTATCGGTTTATCGATCTATATGTAAAATATTCTAAGATCTATTGAAACTCTCCTGAAAAAAGAAAAAAAAAATAGTGATTATCTTGATGTAACTCGTACAAAATAGTGAAATCATGTCCAAAGTAAAGGAACTTGTAACCGCTCAATCTCACCGTTAGCAGATATTGTCCGTTTTGATCCGTTATATATTGTTGTCAACCTCACAGATTTAAACCGAGTCTATTTGGGTGGGAGAGATTTCCATCTTTTTGTAAGAAATGGTTTGTTCCACTTTCCAACCAACGTGGGATCTCACAATCCAAATAGGCAATAATTCTCAGCACAACGATCCAAGCCTTTGTTGAAGTAATAAACCAAAGTAATTAATTATGTAAAATTTGTATCAACTAAGAGATAAGACTAATTAGATTACCTGATCGTGATCGAAGATCTAGAAACAAGATTTGGAAACCTTGTTCTAAATTGAATCATTTCACAATGATCAAGGCAATTGAATGACAATTCTACCACAGGAATGCTTCAAACTTAGAAATGGCAAATATGATGATCGGATTTCTGAGAAAAAAACTTCTCCATTTGAGATCTGAATTACATTCATCTACGAATCTCATTTTTACATAACATATTGTGGGTATTCATAATCTCCTGACAAGAGACGTTTTGTGACCGATATTTAATCCCGATCCCCTTTCATCTCCACAAACGAAGTCAAATTGACCTATTTGACCATTACATAATTTATGAAATTAAAAATAATATTTTCTAACAAATGTTGACGTGGTTTCTTAGAGAAAACTTCTCCGAGATCTGAATTACATTTATCTACGAATCTCATTTTTACATAACATAGTGTGGGTATTCATAATCAATCCCGATCCCCTCTCATCTCCACAAACGAAGTCAAATTGACCTATTTAACCATTACATAATTTATGAAATTAAAAATAATATTTTTTAACAAATGTTGATGAGGTTGAGTAATTACCTAGACACCTGTTGTTGACATTTTTTAATCTTTCTGTCAATACATCTATTTATCAAACGGAGGCGGCCAGTATCCTGTACAATTAGTGTTTGACTCTGATACCGTACGATTAGTGTTTGACTCTGATACCATTTATAACAACTTAAGGCGACCAGTATCCTGTACAATTAGTGTTTGACTCTGATACCATTTATAACAACCTAAGGCGGCCAGTATCCTGTACAATTAGTGTTTGACTCTCATACCGTTTATAACAACCTAATGTCACTTACACTAGTCAAATGAAAACTAAATTTAAATTAGAAATATCAAAACTTTAAAATTTTAATTTAAAGATAAAATAGAAAATAAGGCTTATATATATATATATATATATATATATATATATTATCCAATAAATTTTAAGATTTTTTTGAAAGTAAAAAAATTAAAATTTTAATATATTACAAGAGCTGCGCTCGGGTACGGCCAATCCCACGATGGCAATTCGAATCTTCCATCGTCTGTGGGAACGGCGTCGGCCGTAGATGCCATTTCCCCTCTCATTCAGCAGAGTCCTCCGAGAAGCGATCGAAATGGACGAAGCCAAGGCGACGGCAATGGCTGCTCAACACCAACAACAGCTGCTACTGCAACAGCACAAACAGCAACAGCAACAGCAGCAGCAACAAACTCAGCAGCACCAGCAATTTCTTCTTCTTCAACAATTGCAGAAACAGCAGCAGGCTCAGCAGCAGGCTGCCGCTATCTCTCGCTTTCCTTCCAATATCGACGCCCATTTGCGCCCACCGGGTCTTCATCTCCGCCCTGGATCCATTAATCTCCATCAAAACCTTAACCCTAATCCAGCCGCGTCTGTTCCTAATTTGCAGTCTAACCCTAGTCCCACTCAACCACCGTCACAACAATTGCAGCAGCAGAAACAGCAGCAACAGCAACAACAGCAACAACACCAGCTGCAACAGAGGGCAATGCGAACCGGAAACCAGGCGGAACTCCAGATGGCTTATCAGGACGCTTGGCGTGTGTGCCATCCTGACATTAAGCGCCCTTTTGGTTCCCTTGAAGATGCCTGCGAGAGGTTCGTCATTTTGAAATGCGTGTTTTTAGTGCAGTTTTTTTTGTGTATGAAGTTCCTAAATCATATAATTATGTTTTGAAGACTATTGCTAGCGAGGATTTTGCTTTTATTTGGAATAACAAATTTTCACTGGGTAATTTCTTGCATTTATCATTCTTTTAAACTCTGTTCCGATCATTAGTTTAGGACCATGGATTATGGCGTGTGCTTAAGGAGCTTAATGGATTAAGAAGACACCTGTAGAAAAGGAAACTAGTAGTATGTGTGTTGAGATTACTAAGCACACTGCATAAAAATTTGGCTCCCCTTGAATATGATGCATCTGGTGCAGTAGATCTAGATTCTATTCTTGCAATTATGAATTGTGTTATGCAAATTCTAATTATTGCTTGGATTGGTGACTGACTAACTTTTGTTTCTCGACACGAAAAGGGCACGCAGAAAAAGCCCACCAATGGAAGTCGAACGTTAGCTATGCAAAAAAGGCTTCCAGTTCCAAACAACAAAACCTAACAGAGAATTACAATATTCCTTGGAAACCGAGGCCCAAGTAGAGGCATTAAGCCTAATGAGAAACCACACCTCCTCCTGATCATCCTGTGAATCATGGTGTTCCAGGGAGATTGTAGGCGAAGTTACAATGAATTTTTATCCAAATTCTGTTCTTATAGCAATTCTAATAGACTGGAACTATTTCCTCCCTTGATTTCTTAATCTACTTTGGGCCTCAATATAATATTTTCATACTGCGTATGGCCTCCCTTTCTACGGATTTCTCTAAGACAAATCAGGAGGCAAGAGCAAAACTTCTGTATTGAGGAAAGTTCACAATCTCCGCATTTCTGTTAACATTGACAAGGTTAATGTGGTTTCTTCTCAATGAGTTTATGTTTTCAAATGAGAATCCTTAGCTGGGACATTAGGAGTTTGCAGGCCACGTACAGTTCGGGCTCTCTGTTTGGTAAATTTTTCAAGCAATAAAAGTTTAGTAATTTGGGTATCTTCTTCCTAACTTCATTTGGGGCTTCCACAAGATTGGCTGGCCATCTTTTAATTTCCTCGGGTTCTCCGGTGATATTATTATAATGGGGATTTATCCATGATCCATGATCCTTGATGGAGGTGCTCTCTCTCTCTTTCTTAATCTGAGACTTCTCGTTTTATTCATTTATATTTAATTATTATTATCATCATTTTTCATTTTTTTGTGCCTGTGGCTGTTCCTCAAGACACTAAAGACTTAGGAGTTGAATTTGAAAGTTCAGTGGGCTTTAGTGAGGAGACATGGATACCGGTTGGTGATTTCATTGTCCTGCGGCGGTCTTTTGGGAAATCCTTACTGACCATGTTACTTGTATCATGAAGCCCTTCTATAGGATTATAGATCTCCTTTAATGGATGTCCTTGATGCTTTGGAAAGTGCAAGTTCAAATGCTTGTGGAGGGGGATGAAAATACTCCCTTTTTTCAGGATTGATGCTGCAAAAAGTGAGGGAAAACTGAAGAATCCATGTTAACTCTTTGGACTATCTGGGCGGAGAAAATGGAAGGTCTTTCAAAATTTAGGAAGATCCTTGAGGGAGTTTGTTTTAATAGTGTTTCTTCTACTGGGTTCTCTCCCAAGATTCTCTTTGTTCCAAATTATAGCATTTCTTTATTTGTTATACCCTATTGGATTTTCTTTTAGTGCCGTCCCCTCTCGTGGCTTTGTTAGTCATTTTGTATGTTTCATTTTACCAATGTAGTAGTTTCTTATCTCTCTTTTGTAGAGTCAAGGATACATTGATAGTTACAATCCCCATACTACCTATAATTCTAAAAGTTCATTGATCGTTATAATGATACATAGGCGAGATCGATCCCTTTAAAATTTAAAGTAGTTACATATGGTCTTCGCCTATTCCTTCTATTACTTGGTTGTTTGTATGAGTGTGAAAGAGCACTGGATAACTTGGAAGTGTTGGGAGTAGCATGCTTTATAGCATCTATTCCTCCATATTCTTATCACAATTTGATGATTCATTGATGCATTATGCAAAAAATTTGTACAGGCTGTTGCCATATCATGTGGTGGCTGACTATGAGGCCGAAGAAGATGATAGAATCCTCGACTCTGATCCAACTGGCCAAATGCTGTCACGCTCTCAGCAGTGGGATCATAACATCTCGGCCAAAATTTCTGAATTCATTGCCACTTTTGAGAAGCAGGTGTTGGCCTTTAACATCATAACTCGCAAAAGGACACTGGGGGAGTTCCGTTCAGAAGAGAGATTGATGTTTGAACAAGCCCTTATGCAAGAGGAGAAACGGAACCTCTTGGAACTAAAAGCTGAGATTGAATTGAGAGGGAAGGCTGGAAGAGAGGCTCATGATGCCAAAATGCGGATGGCAGCAATGATGCAGACGACTGACCTAACGAGGGCTGAACCACAGGCTAACGAAATGATGGTTCGTGGTCCCTTGAGAACAGGTGCGCATGTTGGGTCCCAAAGCAGCGATGTTCGAGTTGGCCATAGTGTTGGGGAGCAGGAGCAAGTTCATCCAAATGAAATGGTCAATGGATGGGGAAACAACAACACACAGGGAGATGATAAAGAAGCATCAGAGGATCTATTAAATGATGAGGAGGCTGAGAATGGCGATACAGGCATGCATGATAGTTGGCGCGAAGTCGGGGAATTTGACCTGAACACGAGATGAAATCTTGGTTTAACAGCTTAACAATGGAGTTTAAGTGAAGTAGAGCTGTTTTCTCCAATCATCGAGGTTCGTTTAAGATGAGATGTGCTTGTGTATTTGACGAAACATGCTTGCATATGAGACGAAAGCCGAATTACCAGTCGAGGATGATGGGTACGTTGGATCTTTGTGTAGGAAATACATGTATTACTTGTACTTCTCTATATTGGTGATAGAAGTATTACAATTTCCGAGAAGGAACATGCTGTACTTAAAAAGTAGTATATGATGTGATAGAAAAAAGATTTGGAAAGTAGCAAGAAATTGACGAGAATATGCTTTTGGCTTTTCTATGAGTTTTTTTTTTTTTTTTTATTGTATTCAGACTTTGAATTTTAAAATTTAAAATGTAGAATTATGATAAAAATGATTACTTTTTAAAAATAAAAAATAAATACAGTATTCAAGTTATAAATTCAATTTATTTTTGTTAAATTAAAATATTTAGACATTATATGATATTAATTCCAAGCCTATATATATTGACATGCTCTTCTAAAAAGTGCTTATGAATGGATAAAAATAATTTTGAAATAACAATAAAAAAAAATTGGAAAAAAGTGGAAGAGGGCTTCCAATTAATATTTTAAAAAAAAATTATAATCAAAATTTATCTTCTTGAGGATTATTGGGCCACATTAGTTAATTTAGTGGAAGGTTATTGGGCCACATTGGTTAATTTAGTGGAAGATCATAGATTTCTAACTGAGGAATACTATCTCCATTAGTATGAAACCTTTTGGGAAAGCCCAAAGCAAAGCCACGAAAGCTTATGCTTAAAGTGGACAATTTTACTAAGGGAAGATCCAAGATCTTTCTAATGCTTTTGTAAGGAATCACATACATGAATCTTAATATTTCAGCTAACAAATTTAGCAAACAACCAAACCTCCCATTCCCAGAACAAAGTTGGGAGGGTTTTTGAAAATGAGAAAACCAATCAAGAAAACAAACATTCCTCAAAGAGCAAGTGGCCAACTACATCTAGAGCTTTGTCTTTTCAACCCCAAATATATCACTCATGGCTTACTTAAAATTGCACCCCATTGAAGAACACAATGCATCAAACATCTAAAACCCTCTACTAACTAACCAACCAAAAACTGAAACCGAAACTGAAAATGGGAGGAGAGAGAAGATGGTGCTCAATAAGAATTGAGATCATACTTTGAAAATGGGACATGCAAAGAATGCACAAAATCTAGAATTGTCCTACAAAATATTGGGGAGTTGAGAGTCTAATCTCTGTTGCAATTCCTTGATCTTCAAAGACAGTTCTGTTTTCTGCTCCTTGTAGCTTTGTAATAAATATTCTTTTCCTTCTATCAACTCCTTCAAGTCCCCCACCTCCTTTTTCAACATCTCAATCTTCTCCCCATCTCTTACTTTCTCAGTTAGCTCAAAATTGCAATTGACATCCATATAGCCATTTACGTGACCGTTTCTTGTCTCATTTGGCCAACTTCTTACCGTGGAAGGTGACTTATCTTTGGGGCTTGCTTGCCCCAAACAGTGATCTGCAATTACTTTTCTAAGCCTCTGAATCTCTCTTTCTGAATCAAACAAGTCTTGGTTTGAAGCATCAAGCTGTGACTGTAAATGGGAGGAATGGGCTACCTGAGCTTTAAGAGAATTTTGCAAGTGAACAATTTGATCTTGCATTTCCAGTATCATATCATCCCTCCTTTTCAACTGGTGCCTCAACTTATGAATCACTTCACGCTTGCTGAAGATATCAGAACCAGACTCTGAAACACAAGGTGAATCCGAGCAGTTTGAGTGGTGGAATTGCTTTGCAGGCAACTCGAGTGGGTCAGGAGATGATGCCCAAATTACACCGTTCTCCTTGTTGAATTCGGAAGCAGGAACCATAACCAAAGGAAGAGCGCTTTCAGAGGCAACCACCATTTGGTCAGTAGGTGGACACTTCACATCCGTTGTACACTGCGTCCCTGCATATTCAACACAACGCCGTCATTAGAACACAAACAATAGTAAAATAGAGCCAAAAGCTGCATAACTTATTCAACTACCAACTTAAAGGTCACAAGTTGAATCAGCCAAAATGAGAATCTTCATCTATTGAATCTCACTCATTAAGGCAATAGTTAGATAAAAACAATAAAACATTGTGATATCTTTCCAACAATTTATGAGAGTCCCTTTTGAAACCTCATTTCTCGTTTGAGGGCAACCCATAAGGATGGAGCCCAAACTTCCTATTTATTTAAAAGTAGTTGGTGTGGAATTAAAAGGGGAAATTACGAGGAGAATTGAAAGGGGAAAAATTTAGCCCCACAATCCCAAAGACAGACTATGCAAGATGAAATGCCAACACTAAGTGCAGCGAACATGGAAAGAACAAAGAAATCCAAACAGGGCCTGGTCACCATGCCAGCACGGAAACAACCTCCATGAAGGTCCAGTGGGATCCTAATGTAGCTATCGCTGCAGCATGATTTCCAAAACGATGCAAGGCCATGACAAAGGTTAGCATCATAGCACAGTCCACAACAACCTTCCCCCCAATCTCGAGACATGATATGGCAAGAGGGAAACCCCTTCCAGATGACTCATGGAGAAGAACCCTCCTCTCTCCTGCATGCTATGGCTAGAAGGAAACCCCCACTCTAAAAAAAGATGGTTTCGAGGTATTCAGCTTTCAAATTTTGAAAACACCTCAAACCTGTTTTGAAAATAAAGCCCTTCTAAGTTATCAAATCCAGATTGAGTTTTCAAAAATTGTGCCCACCAAACAGCTATTTCTTAAATTTATTTATTTTGCCAATCTAAAAAAAGGGAAATAAATAAGCAAATAAAAACAAAATCCAAATCACATACCAGATAGGCCCTGACTTGTCTAATACAAAACAACTATTTTCTGCACTAAAGCTATTAAACTCCCATGGAATAGGTCAGCCTCAATCTTTATTTTCATAAAAGAAGAAAAGCACCTAAAGAGACAAAAAACCAAAATTTTGATATTCTTTTAAAAAAAACAAGAAACAAGATCTTTTGATACTGTTGAAGATGTCTATTGTTGGGACCTAGAGACATCAAAATATTCCAAGTGCGAGTCTTCAAATTGACAAAAAAATAGAAACATGCACATCATGTTGACAGCAGAAGATCCAAGAAACATATTAGTAGAATCCATACTACATGAGAAGGTAAAACACAAAAATGCAAACACACAAAAATCTCATTAGCTCAGCAGCTAACTGAACACCGTGTTTACAAAGTTAATCTATCTTTTTTCCTTCTAAATGAAAGATTACAAAAACCAACCTGGCATACAGTTGAAACAACATTCATCACCTCGTGTAAATGAATATACATTCGAGCAACGACATCCAGCAGCCTTTCTTCTGTCAGAAGATTTCACATTTCCTGAGCAGTAAATAACTCAAGAGTTAATAAGCTTCAACCAGGCATTTTTCTTCAATCATTAATAAATAACAAGACCTGTTAAAGAACTGCCACTATCCTTCAGCTGCCTTGTGTCAAACACTTGTTTCAGCTTGTAACCTAGGCGAACTGATAGGGTGCTCAATAATGCACCCCCAGCAATCAGAACCCAATTTGGGCCCTCGTTGGAAGAAATTCTAGACTTCTGAGCTCTAGGACCTCGACTTGTTCTTGGAGTCATTTTAGGATCTAGAAGCGTGGAAGATGTTCCCAGATGATTCAAGCTCTATAATGAGATATATATCAGAAAAAGATTAAAAAATAATTTGATTGCCATCAAGGTTGATCATGTAAAATGCATAAAAAATAGTATGAATTTTGTTGCTTTCAAAGTGAAAACCCATGGTTTCAAATTCTATGAACATTGGTGACACGAAGAATAATATTTTATGAGTGCAAAAACAGGTAACGGAAGACAGCAATGAGCATCTAATTGTAACAAAGAGTAGAATATTGATATTGGTGGAAATGTAGAAGATTCACTTTGCAAAAATGTTGTTGGAAAAGTAGGTGGCGACTTAAATCTAGAGAAATGTTATCAAGAGTGAAATTGGAAAATTGTCTTGCCTAATATCACTGATAATGCAGCAGACAGTAATGAGCTTCTAATTGTAACCAAAGAGTAGAATATTGATATTAATGGAATTGTAGAAGATTCACTTTGCAAAGTGTTGATGGAAAAGTAGATGGAAACATAAATCTGGGGAAATGTTATCAATAGTGAAATTGAAAAATTGTCTTGCCAAATGTTAATGATAAGGTTCGAAAGAGAAGCCCATTCATTGTCTTATCTCCAACTTAAATCTAGAGAAATGTCACCGAAGTCGAAGAAACTTGTTAAAAAAAAAAGTGTTTGATAATATTGAAGAAATTTCAATACTGGATAAAATGAACTAACAACTCTTCATTTTTAATATTTATATCTATATACATAAGCAATATATGCAAACCTACAAATAGTACTGGAATTTGTAACTATCCTTGAAGAGAGTTCATTTTTTAATTTATAGGGGTTGGGATTTAATGAACTGGTGTTGCTTGTAGTCTGGAGAAATACACACAAACCTAAGTAATTATAAACAACATTAAACATCAAAATATGAAAAAAAAAAATCAGGAACACCTAATTAATTTGATATTGGAAGTCAAGCCCATAAGACTGAGTAAATCCTCTAGCAATTAGTCTGTCCTTCGATCTCTCATCCTTTCCATCAGTCTTATGCTTCACTGTAAAGATCCACTTACACCCAACAATTCATTTTCCACTAGGTAGACCTACCACTATCCACGTGCCATTTTTCTTAAGAGCTTCAATCTCATATTGCACAACTTTTCTCCTAACTAGTCACACATTTAAAATCACCTGTTAATTTATTTATTGAAAGTTAATATAACCCAAGTCTGGCACATGTGATACAAAGTTAAAATATAAATTTTGAGTGCCTCTAATTGAACTTATTCCAACCATTTTATAGTATTACACATCTACAATTTTCAAAAAGGAGTTGGAGTTGGAGTTGTTAGCTTGATAGTTTTGAAACAGAGATGCATTCTCTGTCATATGACCTGATGCTCCGGAGCCTAAAATCCAAGGTTGTATCCCTTCTTTACTAGCTATCAAGGGAGTAGGTATAACTTTTTGTGCAACCAGTCATCCATTTGTAGTGCATCTATTTGTTCTTTCCTAAATGGTGTTGACTCTGAATTGACAGAATTATCACAAGCTACATTAGCCATATAGGCCCTACCATCATGATCATTGCTATGCTTAGGTTTCCAATCATCAGGCTTCCCATGGATCTTCAAGCATGTGTCTTTTATATTAATCACCTTTTTGGAATTTTCACACAAAGGTCTTCTTTTGTTTCTGCTTATTGTCACGTTGTACTATGGGTTAAAACTACGGGGAGCAAGTGCATAAGCTTCCAAAAGTGTAGAGATTGGTTCTAATTTTCTCATCGTTACACTTTCCTCCTTTCTGTTTGCCTTACTTTAGAGAAGGCTTCACAGAGAGTTGGCAACGGCTTGGTTCCCATGATTCGTCCTCAAACTTCATCAAGATTGTTGTTAAGACCAAGAAGGAATTTGAATGTCCTATTTTTTCTCAAGAATTTTCATGTATTGAGTTGTATCGTCAACATGCTTCCAGTATAGACTAATGCAACTGTTGCAAATGACGAGAGAATATTAAAGTATTCAGTAAGGATTGATCACCTTGGCACAGTAATACTATAGCACAAGTGCACAACATCACTATCTTCTCCTTGCCACAGATATTACAGTAACACTTGAAAAACTACAGCTACGCAACATCCTTAGCTCGTCCAATCAAAATTCTCAGTCATTCTATCTAGAAATATTGGTCAGCACGCACACAAAGTAGTTCATGAAGATAGTATGATAGAATTTCCACAATGAAGCATGAGATGTTTTCTAGTATGTCATACATGATATTTTCAGGGTATGATGTAGCAAACTCTTTACGAAGATGGCATTAGATGCCTGCACCTTTTAAAACACTCGTCTATTCTTCATCTACGATGTTATTTCCCGCATATAACAACAGTTGAAGTTTATATTGCGCACGATTAATTGGAATTCATTTACATCAGCACCACCAAACGTGCCATTCGATCAGATGTCTAACTAGAATCTAAATTCATGATAAATTTTAACACGTCTGTTTTTGTAGAATTTCAGCGTTATCAGTCACAATTCACATAAGCAATAGAAAATCGCGTTACCGTCAGATACATCTAAATATTGGAACAGCTCAGCATTTTAAGATAAAAGCTAGAATCAAGCTGTTCCACAAGAACATCGAAAACTTCAGTCGTATAAAACCGAAACAGTCACCAGAAACTCCGTAAGGCAAATGAAATCTCCAGAAACGAAAGAAATAGGTTCCAGTTGTAATAAAAGTCAAAACGCGACACATTTTGTAGGCAAAAATACCACAGCAATGCATTAGCTCACACGATCGAAGAGCGGAAAAAAGAAAAGAACAGGCAGCAACGGCAAAAATCAGAAAAAGTAATTAGAAGAAGAAACAAAGAGAGAGAAAAACCTGACTCATTTAATCAATCGATGCTTCAGATTTCTGATTCAGAACCTCTATCTTCTACGAAGTCCATTTCTGGTAAGGCGTGAAACCAGAAACCCGGAGAGAGAGACAGCGAAGAGAGAAGGAGGAACTAAAAGTGGTTCGTAAATTCCAATATTTATTACAGATAGAAATACATAAATAAATAAAAGAAGGAATTATATATATTATTTATTTAAAGCTCCACGTCAGCCATTCAGCGGTTCCCCGAACCCTTCTCTGGGAATTTTCCGGTCCTTCTTTTGGGATTTTATCTCTTTTTTCTTTTTTTTCTTTTTCTTTTTCGTCAAAAATAACACAATCTAATAATTTTTTTTTCTTTTAAAGATATTTATTTTTTAAAACAAATATTTCATGCATAATTATTAATTAATATAAGTTAATGGAATGACTAACATAAATATTAATTAATTGCTTTTTATCAGTAAAAGCTTAGCTATTTTTTAAAATCATAATTAATAAAATTGTCCTAGTAAAAACTTGATCAGACAGTAAATTAATTTCTCTACTTGCAATTATTTGTTTATCTGCTTTTTTAATAATATTTAATCTAAATTAGGCTAACTTTATTTTCTTTTTCAAATTCATCTGTAATACTTTAATATATTATCTAATTATTTTTTTATGTAAAAAGAAAAAAAGTATTAAATGGAGGATTGCCCATAGTAGAAAAAGTGAAACTCTTTTACCATGTTGAGATTGATGCCTTGCGTGCAGCCCTATGTTTGTTTTTACAAAAGATAATTTGGCTTCCCACATCTTTGTCCACATTCCTTAATCCTACGCTTATTCGATTTCTCATCTAATACTTATAGGCATAAGAATTCGTACGCTTATTTGATTTCTCATCTAATACTTATAGACATAAGAATTCGTAAAGCTTGTTTGAAGGACGGGTGTTATTGCCCCATATAATAGGTAACTGCACAAAGAAACTTTGAGCTTAGTCAACATTAATGATTAGAATCAAAAAACTTGAGTAGCTGCATCAGCTTCTAAACTCAATCGAGTTGTGCCATTTTACTTATTCATACACCATGTGACAAAATAATCATTATCGGGCTGAACAACTCAACGATAACTCGAGGAATATAATTCAAAATCAAAATCATTGTCCTAACAAACAAATGGGTTCTCAAATAATAAATTTTGGGTATTGCAATTGCAAGCTAAAATTTTACATTCATCACATAGTTTGTTTCTTATACAATTTTACATAATATACTATATAATAAATGGGGAAGGAGATTCCAGCCTATAACTTGGGGAATGCTTAAGAAAATACACTGCTAATGTCTGATCACCTGAGTTAGGCATAAGTATCAGACGTAATTTTATAGAATATTGTATAAGAACTCCATACACAATCAGACATTCCAACATAAAATCTAATCTAAAGAATATTAAGCCAAAAGTTCAAAGAATTTCAAATGCCACCACTAAACATCAAGCAGAACAACTTACTTTCATGCGGTGCTTATTATCTCATCTATTCTTCAGATTTCTTCTTAGCCTCCTTCTGATACTCCTCCATTTCTTTCAGCCAGAGATCTGCAAATTCACAATTCTTCCAAGCTTCGAACCACGGCCCACCGCGAGTGTAATGGATTGCTTTAGGGAGAGTGCTCAAATCACCCTCCACACTCTTGTTATGGCCCTCAAGAAAGTTCCAAACAAAAGGGATTGACCCAATTTCGTCATCCTCGAGCCATTGAAACCTATGGAGAAAAGCACCAGTTTGGGTGTTGACAGCCTCAGGTGTCAAGACCTTGTTCTTTGGATGGCCACAGTTGTACAAAACCATTGAAGACCAGTTCTTCCTTGGGTACACAGTTTGAACTGCACCATCCATTTTTGTAGTTTCTTTTGGTGCATAATCATGGTGGACACACATAATTGCATATTTATTGTCAATCAAGTCCCTCAGTTCCTTAATGTCAGCTAGATACAGAAAATCACAGTCCACAAACATTGCCCATCCTTTGTAATTTGCCAAATACGGAGTTAAAAACCGGGAAAACGAGAACTCTGTGCTTTCCAATTGTCCTCTCTCACGCCAATACACACCATTCTTTCTCAGATCTGCCTGCTTGATTGGAATGATCTCAACAGGGATTGAAGATCGTTTCAAGATGGAATGGCGACAGACCTCATAAGCAAGATCTTCACTAACATCATAGCCCACAAAGATCCTAAATGGTTGCTCCAACCCTTCAACAGCAGAATGAGTCTCTCCATTACAAGAACCCATTGGAAGCAGATGGTTCTGGCACTAAATCTTCAGATTCAACACTCTCCAATGCTAAAATTGCAGTAATTCAACCAAATTTTAGCTACCAAATAATAAAATGCTATAGAGAAACAGCGATAAACGTAAACGATGTCCTTAAACACAGAATCCATTGAAGGCCACAAACATTAAAATTCCATAAAGTATCGAATCACCATCACTAGACCCAAATTTCCAATTCACAAAATCATTTCTAAATCAACAACGTTGCAGGATTCTAACACAACACTTTCCGGATGGTGGTTTGATAATTTATAAGACCTCAAATACTATAGATCATATACATTTGCCACACGAAAAAAAAAAAAAAAACAAACCACCGCCAGAGAAACGGTTATCTTCAAGGGAGCAAAACAAAAGAAACAGAGAGATCCAATAGGGAAATGAAAAATAATCCCACAATGTTAAAGATTTCAAATTAGAAAGAACACAAAACGACCGACACATTTCCAAACTCATATAAATAATAATCAATAAAGAAACAAATGCAAAGATATATCACAGCCTCGTAAGATCCAAATCGTAACAAGTGATTCGAGAAGACGAACACGAAAAAAATCCAATACAAGTAAGAAACACGAAGAAAATGCATCAGATCTGATTGAATTGCGGAAATCAAAGAGAAAAAGAAAGGATTGAAGTGTACCAAGAAACAGGCAAATGTAGATCTTGGAAGAGAAAGAAGAAAACAGTCAATTTTGAATCGGTTTGCTTCTGGTATTTGTAGATTTGAGAAGAAGATCTTGGTTCAAGAAATGTAGAGAGATCGCTCTAAATCGTCTGCGAGGGAGAGAACTTCGCGGGTACGCTCCTTGGGTGATGGACGTCGGGGAATTCGGGGGAGATGATATAGAGGGTCCAGCAAGGAGCACGTGTTCACTCCCCACTTTTTATTTTAAAAAAGGCAAGAAAAATATAAATATTTTATATTAATTTTTTAAAAAAATAGCAAAGCAAAGATGTTGTCGGTGAAAATACGGAAGACTTAGATTTTTTGAAAATTAAAATAAACTATTAATAAAATGTTAATTTGGCTGGCTATATTTTTAAAAAAATATACCAATTTTATTAAAAATATGTAAATTAACAAATAACTTATATCATTTTTAAAAAAATAAAAAAGTGTATATTAATCTATAATCTTTTTTAATATTTCATAATTGTTTATGCACAAAAAAAATATATATATATATATATATATATACCAGTTGTCAACTTCTCTTGATAGTCATATGCAATAAGGTGTTGTTGTTGTCTCTTGTTTACACTCCAATACCACACAAATTTCAATTTCTCAAATTTGTTCTTAAAACTATATTTCGAAATCACTCTGCCCTCGTTTTCTAAAATTTTCCTTTTGAAATCGGGCTAGAGGCTCGAGCATATATCGCTTAGCAGTAGGCGACATAAAAACGAATACGCTTAACTCACTTATGAGAAGTGAGAAGTGAGTGCGACACAATTGTAACTCTCCTACCATTAAAGTGGAATAGTTCAGTTGGCCAAAAGTTTTTTTTTTTTTTTTTCCTGTGGTTGGTATGGAAACAATGGGCACTTCTCTCTCCTAAATATTATTTTCTAAAATTCATCATTAATTTATTTATACCTTTTAAGGTAAAATATCTGTTTTTATTTATATAATAATAATTATTATTTAGGGTGTAATACTGATGGGAAACCAGGAGCGTAACTAACCAGGGGCAGGGGCACATGTTTTTCTTTTTCTCAATTTACTAGATTATTATTCAATTAAATTAATAAAAATATCTATAAATTTTGTATTTTATCTTAAATTAAAAAATAAACAAATAATACTTTTAAACTTTTAAAATTAAAAAAAACACGTGATAGGAATCGAGACACATCAATCATACATATATTTTAATGAAGATGTGAAGAAAATGCTGTTGAAATTATCAAAAGATATTTCAATTTATGCCACGAAAAAAAATGAAGTTTTATTGTTATAAATTTTAGTTGGACTACAATTTATAGTAATTTAGAATTATTGTATTGTATTGTATTAAATGTATTTTAAGAATTTTTATTTACTTTAGGTTACATTTACATTATAGTTAATTATGACGCCTAAAGTATGAATGTTACTAACTCTTTGAATGTCTTTGATAATTTCATTTTGAGGCTATGTAAAGCCATGTATGTTGTATTTGTAAATAGACTTAAAAATATAATAAAATGAGCATTTGTGCTTCCTTTAGCCAATGGCTAAGTCTCTTTGCAATTACGTGTAGTTTAGGTTGCATGTAGAATCATTTAAGTTCGACATTATAAATTTTGCTTGTAAAATAATTCAAATCTCAAACGAATGTTTTTGCCTTAAAATATTTGATAAAAAAGAATCATTTAAGTTAGATATGGTCGATCTTGCTTGTGGAGTGATTCAAATCTCAAACAAATGTTTTTGCATGAAGATATTTGATGAACAAGATAATCAGAATCTTATTGTTCTTCAGTGATTTCGTTAGTTTTGAATAGAAAATGTTATTACTTTATTTCAAAAATATCATTAAACTTTTAATAGTATTTCAAAATTTTCATTAATGTCCATTTTTTTAAAAGTTCGTTTCATAAAATTTTAAAGTAAGATTAACATTATTTACTTTCATAGAAAAAAAATTAAAAATTATTATCGTCAATATATAAACAAAAAATATCGATACTTTATAAATTATTTTGAAGGTAAGAAAAATTTAATTTTTTAAATTTTAAATAATATTTTTTGAAAATTTAAGTGTATTCTTGAAATTAAGGATCAATGGTTTCTATTCAAATTTGTTGTTTGGTTTCTATTTAAATTGGTTTTTTTTAATTTAAAAAAAATAAAAGGCTAAAAGACGCTTTTATCCCTATACTTCATTGAAATAACGATTAATTTTTAAACTTCAGGTTATAATGATTAGTCTTCCAACTATTAAAAGTGTATAAATTTAATCTTCAAATATTAGTATATAATTGTTTATTTGTTATAAATTTAATAATAAAAACGTTGTCGGGTTAAATTCTTAATAAATAGTGTTTTTTTTAATTTATATTTTAAAATTTGGTGAAGTCAATTTGAATCAAATTCAAATTTTAGTCATTTCTGGATCCATTCGGTTAAAAAAAAGTTACGTAGGCGTATTGCCACGTGGCAATGAGGAGAGTGGTATAAATACTCCGAGGTTTGAGGAGAGGAGACAGAAATAGAAAGCGAACACAGTCGGAAAAGGAAGCGAGGAAAGTAAAGGACAAGGGGAGGGCTGTCTCGGTATCAATGCCAAACCCCGAGATCAACACCACCGGAACCGGCATCGGCGACGAAACAATCGCCGACGCCGGTAACTCTTCTCATTCCAATGGTAATCTCAAAGATTGGCACACTTATCCGGTTGCCAGATTGCCCTCTCGTAACAGCTCCTCCAAGTACGATTTTGTTAAGGTAAATTTTGTTTTCCATTCAATTATTTGCTTATTTCTGGAGTGGATTGATGCGAATGTAAGAATTGGATCAATTTTGGATGATTTGATGTTCCCTTTTGATTTCTTGTTTGGAATTTGCTTCGGAATTCTGCTTCGTTCTATAATTTCTGGCAGGTGAAGGTGTGGTTGGGAGATAACGCAGATCACTATTATGTCTTGTCGCGGTTTTTGCTCAGCAGGATGTTGACAGTGACCAAGGTATAAGTGCATCCAATTTTTAAAGAGTTTTGGCCTAAGAGCCTTTGTTGGTGCCGTGCTTGTCAGCAACCCTTTTGATTTATTGATGTATTTGCTTTACATTTTGAGATCCCACGTTGGTTGGGGAGGGGAACGAAACATTCCTTATAAGGGCGTGGAAACCTCTCTCTAGTATACATTTTAGAACACGGTGGAGAAGCCTAAAGAGGGCAATATCTGCTAGCGGTGGGTTTGGGCTGTTACAAATGGTATCAGAGCCAGTCACTGGGCGGTGCGAGGCATTGTTGGAGTAGGGCTAGATCTTCTCCATAGTAGACGCGTTTTAGAATCGTGAGACTAACGACGATATGTAATGGGCCAAAACGGATAATATATGTTAGTGGTGGGTTTGAGCTATTACAAATGGTATTAGAGCTAGACACTAGGCGGTGTGCTAGCGAGAACGTTGGCCCCAAGGGGGTGGATTGTGAGATCACACATTGGTTGGAGAGAGGAACGAAACAATTCTTATAAGGGTGTGGAAACCTCTCTCTAGTAGACGTGTTTTAAAACCTTGAGGGAAAGTTCGGAAGGGAAAGCTCAAAGAGGACAATATCTATTACAAATGGTATCAAAGCCAGTCACCGAACGATGCGAGACACTGGTTGAAGTAGGGCTAGACCTTCTCCATAGTAGACGCGTTTTAAAACCGTGAGGCTGACGACGATATGAACGAGCTAAAGCGGACAATATCTGTTAGCGGTGGGCTTGGGCTATTACAAATGGTATCAAAGCCAGACACTAGGCGGTGTGCTAGCGAGTACGCTCGCCCCAATGGGGTGGATTGTGAGATCCCACATTGGTTGGAGAGAGAAACAAAACATTTCTTATAAGGGCGTGGAAACCTCTCTCTAGTAGACACATTTTAAAACCTTGAGGGGAATCTCGAAAGAGAAAGTCCAAAGAGGACAATATCTGCTAGCGGTGGGCTTGAGCTGTTACAACATTATATTCAATCTATTCTCTGCTAGGGAAGCAAACGATGTATTTGTAGACACAGGTTTGTTTGAATTCTCATTCGTATGCTAATTCTAACTCTTCTAATTTCAGATTCCAAATCATCTTGCTATCAAAATTGCATTGGAGCTCAAGAAGCTGCTTGTAGATAATAGCCTTTTAGATGTGTGAGACATATTCTTATCTTCTCCCCTCTTTGTCATTTTCTGCACTTCCTGTTCCAAGGAGAATGAATATTACCTTCATCTCTCTCTCTCTCTCTAATTATTTTTTTAAAACACTATTGACTTTGTTTTTTAATACTATTGTAGCTCACAATCTGATTTGGAAGCTAATATTTTCAAGGTATATGATCTCAGTTGAACGTTTTGGTCCTATACCGATACTACTTTGACCATGTTGCTGAAAAATACAATGCTGATGAATTACAATCCCTTTTCATTATGTTGTAATGTGTAGCTATAGCTAACTTTCTTCTAGGACACTATATGCAGCTCATGGAGTTGCGTGGTTATGGGGAAGAGTACATAAATCGGTATAAGATGATGACTAGGTTCGTACATTTATTTTCTTTCGCACGAGACTTATAAATATATGCATAATGTGTGCTTCCCTTTTATTGTCTCTCTGTATTCTCCGTAACTTTTACGAACGGTTCTCACTTTCAGTTGATGTTGATGAAAATGTAATATTATGTTTTATCGTTCTTGAGATCATACGATGACAAGCACTCTATCAAGAGTTTCGTCGTTCTTCTACTAATGTTAGTCTGATGTGGGGGTGGGCGTGAACCTTGGATCGTGAGGGACAAAATAACTAAATAAAGTTGGAAATCCATAGCTTTTGATGTGATCATAAAAACACCCAACTCATATCGATCAGAGAGATGAAAATCAAGCCACAATTGGCCATTCATTTTCTAGTATGGTGCCTAGTTAATAGCGACCTGCTTCCACTGTCAAAATGGATTCTGTGCAATTCCGCTTCATCCATGGATCAAACTTTTCAAAACCTCCATGTCAGGAATTAAGGATTTCTTTTCTTTTTCGAGAGCCCCCATTGCATATATAACCCTCTTAAGCACCATTGTAAACACAACTTAAGTATGAGAGTTTCAATGAATTGAGTCTTGTTATGACCTTTGTCTATTGCTTTATGCATTGAACTCATTTTTCAATTCTTGTGCATAGCTTAAAATTTTCATGTCTTAGAAACATTCAAGTTTATTTTGGTCTTGAAGAAGTGACTAGGACTTCTGTTCTACGTACTCGTCTTAAAGGTATTCTGCATTTAACTTCTCCTTCAGGTCGAACAATGAACCTAATGCATTTAACCTCTCTCGTATCGTCTTTCCAACAGAATATGGTGCAATCCACCATGGTATTGCATGCCACTCACATATGTTGCTAAGCTCTATGCTATCTTTTCTAGATTTCACCATCAAAGGGTCCCATTGGTGATTCTTGTATGTGGAACTGCCTGTGTTGGGAAGTCAACCATAGCCACCCAACTTGCACAGAGACTTAACCTGCCAAATGTTTTACAGGTCCTGCACATATATATATATATATATATTAAACTCTCTCTCTGTTCTATAGTTATGTGCTAACTCTTTGTATAACTGCCTACTGCTAACATTCTTTTATTTCTTCAGACAGATATGGTATATGAATTACTACGCACATCAACAGAGTATGTCATTAATTTATTTTTATCCTTCATATAAAACAAATTTTGTTATATTATGGGTTAAAGCTGTTTAGTATAGATACGATAATCGACTATCCTTCTTTAAGAGTAAGTCTTTCTGCCAAGCATGAGATATCTAGCCATAGTTTTGTGTGTGTAGTTAACAGTTATTCTCATATGTTTCTTAATTGAAATCAGACTTATTTTACTTGAAGTGGTTCCACTTGCCAAATATTTTGATAATTTTTCGTCTTCTCTGTTCTCGAGGCTGAGGCTTTTCTGTAGCTGTCTTTGTGGGTTATTTTTGTTTATGTTCTCTCTCGTTTAATGGAGGGTGAGTTTTTTTTGTTAACTTGCAGTGTTTGGTTTTCGTTTTCAGGCTCTCAGTCGGTTTGTTTTAACCTGTTTAGGGTTTTCGCTCAAATCGTCACTTTTTGTTGGTGTTTTGAGTCGTTTTTCTTTTTTGGTTGTTTTTTTCCTCCCTTGTGAAGTTTGTATCATTTGAGCATTAGTCTCTTGATATTCCATCTGTAAGATCCCACATCGGTTGGGGAGGAGAACGAAACACCCTTTATAAGAGTGTGAAAACCTCTCCTTAGCAAATGTGTTTTAAAACCTTTAGGAGAAACCCAGAAGAAAAAGCCCAAAGAGGACAATATCTGCTAGCTGTGGGCTTAGGCTGTTACAAATGGTATCGGAGCCAAACACCGAACAATGTGCCAATGAGGAGAGTGAGCCCCGAAAGGGGGTGGACACAAGGCAGTGTGCCAGCAAGAACGCTGGGCCCCGAGGGGGGTGGATTGTAAGATCCCACATCGGTTGGGGAGAAGAACGAAACACCCTTTACAAGTGTGTGAAAACCTCTTCCTAGCAGACGTGTTTTAAAACCTTGAGGGGAAAACCCAAAGAGGACAATATCTGCTAGCGGTGGGTTTGAGTTGTTATACCAGTTAAAAATAAAAGACCAAATGATAGTGATTTGTAATCCAAGAACCATAATTCATCTTCTCTTTTATTTTAGCATCATTTCTGTCAGATTGTTAATATCTTGCCTAGGGAGGGGATGTAACAAGAAACCAAATCCTCTCGTTTATTTAATTACTTCGATATTAGCAGTCTGCACGTGCATTCATTTTTTGACTACATTCCCGCCTTCTATGTTCCTCGAACCTCATCGAAACGCTTATTCTCTTCCTTTAAATATTTTAGCGCTCCACTGACATCAACTCCTGTATGGGCACGAGATTTTAGCTCTTCAGAGGAGTTAATTACCGAATTCTGTAGAGAATGCAGAATCGTTCGTAAAGGTTCGTCATCCCTTCATTGTAGAGTTTTTCGCTATCCCATTCGGTGATGGCTTCTATTACTCAATATTTTCTGTATAGGTTTGGCTGGTGATTTGAAGAAAGCTATGAAAGATGGAAAGCCCGTAATAATCGAGGTGAATTTAGTTCAAATCATAACTTTTCAGATTTCAATGAAACACCAAGTCTTGTTTCCTTTCAGAAAAAAAATTAATGGCTTTGCTTAAAATTTTAGGGAATACATTTGGATCCCAGTATATATTTGATGGATGATGAAAGTAAGACACCAGCTAATATGTCAGCAAAAGATACCGAAACGAATCCTTTATCAACGACATCAGATAATGAAAGTGCAAAGCAAACGAAGAGTTGCACCTGCATTACGTGTTCTCCTACAAAAGAGTTCGAGCACAACAACCAAGAGAACGAAGGGCTGGATTCTCTGGAAGCTGTAGATATGGCAGGAAATAGCGCTCGAGTTACAGGTTGGTTTGAACTCTGAATTTTGCGCTTATTGTGTTCAATATTTTGTTTGGCCTCCTCATAGAATTGAAGAATGCTAACCTAAGTGTTCATGTATAATATTTTGCATTTTATGGTGTTATTCAGATGAAACTCAGAATAAAGGGGAGACGGATCGTTCTGCTTCGGTCAGGAAAGATAAGTCTGGTGCCGAGCCAATAATCATTCCCATAGTCTTTAAAATGGCTGAATTTGATCACAAGGTTCGTTTTGTTTAAGTTTATTTGTTTATTTACGAACAACGAAAGAAGCCTAGACTCGAACATAGCATGGGACGCTATGTTCGGGCATGACATAGCTTTGGTCATTCATTAAGAAAAACTAGAGAGTAGAAAGCAAATACTTTTAATGCCTACAAAAAATTAATGCTTACCTACTTTGAGTATTCCAACTTTCTCAAAAGAATCAAATGAATCTCTAGCAATACATCTATGACTTAGTCTCTCTCCTTTGAATATACTAGAGCTCATATACTAGAGCTCTTGACCGAGAACAAAGATTATTATGGACTACTAGTGTGAGATCCCACGTCGGTTGGAGAGAGGAACGAAGCACCCCTTATAAGGGTGTGAAAACCTCTCCCTAGCAGATGCGTTTTAAAATCGTGAGGCTAATGGGGATACATAACGGGCCAAAGCAGATATTGTTTACTAGTGGTGAGTTTGGGCTGTTACAAATGGTATCAGAGCTAGACATTGGATAGTGTGCCAGCAAGGACGTTGGGCCCCCAAGAGGGGTGGATTGTGAGATCTCACATCGATTGTAGAGGAGAATGAAACATTCCTTTTAAGGGTGTGGAAACCTCTCCCTAGTAGATGCATTTTAAAACTGTGAGGCTGACGATGATACGTAATAGGCCAAAGCGGACAATATCTAGTAGTGGGCTTGCGCTGTTACAGCTAGATCTTCTGTACATTGTGACATCGTCTTGTTTTGCTTGTGCTCCAATTTCTCTTACGAGTTGCACAAATAGCTTTAAAGCTAACGATCGAAGAGTTGGTGCATAGGCGCCACGGATGACCCATCCACTTTTAGGATCCATGCGACACCCATTGGATAAGGGATTGATGGGTTCTTTCTAGAATTGGTGATTTGGTGAACTTTTCACGGTAAGAATTAAATTGTTATAAATTCTAGAGTACGGGAACTAAATTGTTGCAAACTAAAGTTTAGAGACTAAACTATTACTTCCATAAAACTTTCGGGACAAAAAGTATTTTTTAAAACTTTTCTTGAGAGAGAAGAGACCATAAAAAAACCTTGTTTATAGCAAGTCATATAGTCTTCTTCACACCATGGAAAGGGCGTCCCACAAAAATCGAAGTACGAAATTCGAGATGTTTGGCAAAACAATGGACAAACAAAAAACATCAAGCCCTGTTATCTGACTGTTGTTTCTCTATATCATAAGTTTTCGTTATATGAATTTTCTCACGTTTTCGATCTTTGTTTTAGTCTTGTTTATAACGTCTTGTAAGTTTTAGTTGTAATTAGTACTCTCATCTTGTTCAGGCATTACTAGAGGAATGGATCTCCCCTCGAACATTTAACGACAAATATCCTCTCCAGGTATATAAACTCCTCGAATATTCAACGCACCAATCGGGAACATAAAATTGTAGGGGGGCCCTTTCTGATTAACAATTGTATGTTTTTACAAATGGTATCAGAGCTACACCGGGTAGTGTGCCAATGAGGACGTTGGGCCTCTAAGAGGGTGGATTGTGAGATCCCACGTTAGTTGGAGAGGGGAACGAATCATGCTTTTAAGGGTGTGGAAACCTCTCCCTAGCAAACGTGTTTTAAAATCGTGAGGCTGACGACGATACGTAACGAGCCAAAGCGGCCAATATCTGCTAGTGGTGAGCTTGGGGTGTTACAAATGGTATTAGAGCTAGACACCGAGCAGTGTGCCAACGAGGATGTTGGGACCCCAAAGGGGATGGATTGTGAGATCCCACATTGGTTGGAGAGGGGAACGAAACATTCCTTATAAGAGTGTGGAAACCTCTCCTTAGAAGACGCGTTATAAAACGGTGATATATAACAAACCAAAGTGGACAATATCTGCTAGCGGTGGACTTGGGCTGTTATAAATGGTATGAGAGCTAGACACTGGGCAGTGTGCCAGCGAGTACATTGAGCTCCCAAGAGGGGTGGATTGTGAGATCTCACATTGGTTAGAGAGGGGAACGAAACATTCCTTATAAGACTGTGGAAACCTCTTCCTAGCAAACGCATTTTAAAACTGTGAGGTTGACAGCGATACGTAACGAGCCAAAACAAACAATATCTACTAACGGCGGGCTTGGGCTTTTACATGGTAAAAGGCCCATTAAAAGGACTCCTATTTTCATGTGAGCTCTGTATCATTTGCTTTATTATTTAATTCCATTTCTAATACTTTCTTTGTTTCAGGATAAAGATAAGCTTATAGCTAACTTAAAAACGATTCAGGGATATCTTTGCTCATTCAAATCACAGGTTTGTTCCTCGGCTGAACAATTGTTATTCCTGTTCGTGGATAGATTGATGCAATTCTTATTAGGAATTAGTGGGCTGAACTGATAGTGTGTGATCAAGTTTAGCATATATCATTTGTTTATATTCTCCTTAAATTATTTGCCACAGGGCTTGATAGTTGTTAACATATCAGCAACAACATTTCCTCAAACACTCGATTGGCTGCATGGATATATTCTGCAGGTAACCTTGGTTTTTTTTTTTCAAAACCGGCCTACAGTTGTTTATCTTTTTCGTGTTCGTGTCGTCTTCTAGTACACTCTCGTGCGCTTTCTTTTCTCTTATCTAGCCAATGTGAGATTTTATTTGTCCTCTGATAAACCTGAAAGCTATTCGAGTTCTCCATCATACTAAGTTTAGCTATTAGATATATTTACTATCCCAGCTTGCTTGGACGTTTCTTAAACTATGAGGATATGTCGGAATATGTAACAGCCTAAGCATACTGCTAGCAGATATTTGTCCTTTTTAGCTCTTTACGTATCGCCGTTAGCTTCACGGTTTTAAAACACGTGTGTTAGGGAGAAGTTTTCACCCCCTTATAAGGAATGTTTCATTCCTCTCTTTAACTTATGTAGGATCTCATAATCCACCCCCTTGGGGATCTAGTGTCTTCGTTGGCACACCACCCGGTGTCTGGCTCTTATACCATTTGTAACAGCCCAAGCGCACTGCTAGCAAATATTGTTTGCTTTAACCGTCAGCTTCACGGTTTTAAAAAGTGTCTGTTAGGGAGAGGTTTCCACACCCTTATAAGAAATGTTTCATTCCCCTCTCCAACCGATGTGGGATCTCACAATCCACCCGACTTAGGGGCCAACGTCCTCGCTGGCACACCACCCGATGTCTGGCTCTAATACCATTTTGTAACAGCCCTAACATACCTCCAACAGATATTGTTTGTTTTATCCCGTTACGTATCGTCATCCGTTTCATGGTTTTAAAACGCGTCTGTTAGGGAGAGGTTTTCATATCCTTATAAGAAATGTTTCGTTCCCCTCTCCAACCGATGTGGGATCTCATAATCCACCCCCTCAGGGGTCAACGTCCTTGTTGGCACACCGCCCGGTGTCTAGCTCTAATAACATTTGTAACAGCCCAACCACACCACTAGCAAATATTGTTCGCTTTAGCCCGTTACATATCGCTGTCAGTTTCATGATTTTAAAACGCATCTATTAGGGAGAGGTTTCCACACCCTTATAAGGAATGTTTCATTCCCCTCTCCAACCGATGTAGGATCTCACAATCCACCCCCCTTAGGGACCCAGCGTCCTTGCTAGCACATCGTCCGCTGTCTGACTCTAATACCATTTGTAACAGCCCAAACACACCTCCAATGGATATTTGTCTGTTTTAGTCTGTTACGTATCGTTATCAGCTTCATGGTTTTAAAACGCGTCTGTTAGAGAGAGGTTTCCATATCCTTATAAGAAATGTTTCGTTCCCCTCTCCAACTGATGTGGGATCTCACAATCCACCCCCTCGGGGGCCAGCGTCCTCGTTGGCACACCGCCTGGTATCTAGCTCCAATACCATTTGTAACAGCCCAACCACACCACTAGCAAATATTATCCGCTTTAGCCCATTACATATCGCTATCAGCTTCACGGTCTTAAAACGCGTCTGTTAGAGAGAGGTTTTCACACCCTCATAAGGAATATTTCGTTCCCCTCTCCAACCGACATGGGATCTCACAGAAGAAAAATCCTTTGGCCTATAACATAACGATAATATGTAATCATGTAAGGACTGTTTTAATAGATAGATTCCATAGGATCTATGTTTTCAATCCTTTATTGCAACGACCATGCCAGGAAGTTCTTCTCTGTTGTATGAGTATCATTGACTATATCAGATATCATTTTGAAGATTTGGTTGTTTGTTTTGTGGGCAGTGCATTGAACAAGGCATATCACCTGTATCAAATGGAAATGCAAGACAGTCCATTGAACACTAATTAAGAACAAAAAATTTGTTCATGTTCCAGCTTATCTTTCTTCACCTTTTTACTTCACAAACAGCAGCCTGCATCATCAAGAGCTTTTTGTGCTGTTGCGGGGAACTATTTTTTTCTTTTAAACAAATTTCAATTTTTAGTGAACATTACATTCAGTCTATGATTGCAGCTTGAAAACATTAATTATGAGACATAAAATCTCATAGCTCATGTTATCCATGTCTTTTATGTTTCCTATGTTTATTTTAAATGAAGTTGTTTATTTGAGAATTTGTGTTATGGAGTTCGAGCCGATTTTGTAAACCAACGTTGGTATTCATATGCCTAATAAGTGAGGCAGCACGACGGAGGAAAATATGACGAATAATGATACTATGATGTAAAGTTGAGTTGTATCCTTAACTAGTCTCACTTGGCTAGCTAAGACCTCACTATGATTGGTTTGGTTTTGTGAGATCACACGTTGGTTAGAGAGAGGAACGAAACATTCTTTATTAGAGTGTGGAAATATCTCCCTATTAGACTTGTTTTAAAACTGTGAGGATGATAACGGTACGTCATGGGTCAAAGCGGACAATATTTGTGAACGGTGGGCTGTTATAGATGATATCAAAAGTAGACACATGGTAGTGTGCCAGCGAGGATGCTGAGTGTCACGGTCATGCTCGTCCAAGGCAAGTTGCCCATGACAAGCCCAACCCTTTATGTCGTGTTTTACTTTTGTATTTCTAGGAAGTATGACGTTTCAGAAATATCATGTCTAGGCCTGTCAGACATGAAATGTCTCAGAATGTACTGTAGGGAGATACGACTAGTTGTCAACTTCTCCCTACCCAAGGTTATATACTGTAAGCCGTTGTTATTTATCTCTTGCTTGCTTATATAACGTCTCTTTCAAAAATTTCTCTCTGCCCTCGTTTTCTAAAACCTTCTCTTAAAACTGAGGCCAGAGGCTCGAGCATACGTCGCTTAGCCGTAGGCGACGCAAGAACGAATTGGCTTAGCTCACTTGTCGTTGGAAAGTGAGTGCCGCACAATCGCAAGTCTGCTGCCATTAAAAGTGTGATTGTGACACTGAGGCCCCAGGCGGTGGATTAGAGGTCCCACATTGGTTGGAGAGGGGAATGAATGCATTTTACAACTATGAGGCTGACAGGGATCCGTAACAGGCCAAAACAGATAATGTCTGCTAGCGGTGGGCTGTTACAAACAATATCAAAACCAAACACGGGACAGTGTGTCAATGAGGATGCTGGTCTCTCGTGGATTTTGAGATTCTACATTGATTAGAAAGAAGAATGAACGCGTTTTAAATTGTGGGGCTAATGTCTATACATAACAGGCAAAAGCAAACAATATCTGATAGGTTTTTAATCGAAACCGGAAGAATTTAGTTTATTCGATTTAAAAACTTTAAAGAACAAGGTGTTTGTCACTAATTTTAACCTAAATAAATGAATCAAAGTAAACCGTACTTAGCTTAGAACCGTATAAAAAGAATATAGAATAGACATTCAAAACCCCTTTTAATTAAATTTCACAAACTCCCTCCATGGGGAAACCCTAGCGGTCTCCCGCTTCGTCGTAGCACCTTAGCTTAGTAATTTGGTCGGCCAATCCATGATGTTGAGCGATAATCGGCAACAGTCCATGGCATTGCATTGAGTATCCTAAAATGTTCCGAATTTCAGGGCTTAAAGTCTTAAGTTCTGGCAGGAGGTTGCAGTCACCACCTCTTTCTTCGGCAATCTAGGGTTTCATCGGGACGCCTTATTAAGCTTCAAATTCTTCTCAGTTCTTCCCAGCAATGCATCGTTTGGATCTTTGAAAGATGAGTGTATACATTCTTTCACAGTCTCATACCTCGTCAATTCATGCGGAATGCCATTACAGACTGCTCTGGATGTGGCTTCCAAGGTAAAGTTCAAAACTCCGAAAAACCCTGATATAGTTCTTTCGCTTCTCCGAACTCAAGGATTCACCAAATCTCAGATTTCGAAAATTGTTAAGCAATTCCCGAGACTGCTGTTTTTTTAACTCTGATAGAACTCTTTTGCCCAAATTTGAATTTCTGCATTCCATTGGGCTCTCCAAGTCAGAATGTGTTCAGATTGTATATTCATGCCCGTTTCTTTTGGGGAGTAGCGTGAAAAACCATTTAATTCCCTGTTACAACTACCTTAAATCTGTGCTTGTTGTAGATGAAAAGGTCATCAAATGTTTGAAGCGTTCACCAAGGGCATTTCGTCAGGTTTTTCCAGACAAAATTGCACCCAACATTGAATTGTTACGAACTTCTGGAGTTTCTGATGTTTTGATTTCATCTTTGGTTTCGAATGTTCCTGATTCAGCATTCCGTAGGCATTCCAAATTCCGCAGCATTGTTAACCAAGTTAGGGATATGGGATTCGACCCTTCAAAAGTTGTGTTTGTTGAGGCCATTAGAGTGCTCTCTGGGATGAGTTCTCTCACCTGGGAAAGAAAATTTAAAGCTTACAGTAAGTATGGTTGGTCAAAGGATCAGACCCTCTTAGCTTTTAAGAAGTTTCCACCATGTTTGAGTGTTTCTGAAGAGAAGATCTTCAAGAACATGGACTTTTTTGTGCACAAAATGGGTTTGATGGCAGTGGATATTGCTACAAAACCCACTGTGATGGTCTTTAGTTTGGAGAAGAGGATAATACCAAGGTGTTCTGTTGTCCAAAGTCTGTATTCAAAAGGTTTATTAAAGAAAGAATTGAGCATCGCTAGCATCTTACATCCTACAGAAAAGACTTTCCTGGAGAAGTATGTGACCAAGTTTCCTAAAGATGCTACTTGGCTGTTGCATTTGTATACTGGAGAGGTCAAAATCTTTGATGTCTAACCTTAATTTTATTTTTGGTCCTTGATTCATTGATTGCTATGGTCCATTTTCTTGGATGAACTCTTAACTTTTTGGCTCAATATTACATTTTTGGTGTCTGTTTAAATGAAGCTTTTTGTTTCTTCTTGCCTTGAATTTTGCCTGCTCAAGTGCTCCCATTGTAAGTAAATATTGTCCGTTTTGACATGTACGTATTACTATTAGCCTCACTGCTTTGGAACGCCTCTACTAGAGAGAGGTTTCTACACCTTTATAAGAAATGTTTTGTTCCCCTTTCTAACCAATGTGGGATCTCACAATCCACCCCTTGGAGCCCACATACTCACTCGCACACCGTTTGGTGTCTGATTGATACCATTTGTCACAACTCGAACTCACCACTAGCAAATATTGTCCGCTTTGACCTATTATGTATTGTCGTTCTCCTCACGGTTTTAAAACGTGTTTATTATAGAAACCTCCACACCCTTATAAAGAATGTTTTGGACTATCTCCAGCCAAAATGAGATCTCATAGTATTATGTTTCGCCGTTAATTTTGTACAATTTTCAAGCATGTGTAATGCCGTTAATTTTGTAGCTTAAGATGATTTCCCGTAAATATGTTGTTTTGCTGAGTTATTTGAGTTGGATTGGCTGATTCTTTACACCATTACTTCACTTTCAGTAACGGAGGTTGAAGATATGGAAAATCTGGAGAGATCCCTCTTCCAGGGCACCATGTCTCATCATCTCATCCATCAATGGCCTCCTGCTTCTACTTAATTCTTTGATTAAAATTGTGGTTTTAGAAAGTGAAACCTTCAATATTTGCTTTACTTTGTAATTACATCATCATTATCTTGTATAAATAGTGATCTAATAAGAAATCCATCCAAAAAGAATTAGGTTCGAGTTCAATTATATCTATCTTTTTACAACCCACTCACTCAGTCGTCAAACCACAATTTATCACGTGATCGAGAACGGCGACCAAAGTATTGGTCAACACAAAAATTTGAGCGTAGAAATAAAGGCGTTATCTCTTGCTTTTTACCTTAAAACAAATTCCATCTCATCCCATAGAATTTTTTAAGACCTTAAAACAAATTCCATCTCATCCCATAGAATTTTTTAAGAAAAGTAATTAAGTGACCTAATTTTTTTATAATAGACAATTTTAAGATTAAAAATTTGTTGATAGAATAATGGAATTTGAAAATAAAGATATTTGATCATTAAAAATAATTTAAAAGCAAATAAATTTAAAATGTAAAATTAAATATTAAATTAATCTTGAATAACAAATACATGTTCTAGAGCAATCTTAACTTGGGGATCAAATTATAGATTTTTCAAAAGATTTGCGTAAGAACATTCTCCAAAACTCTCGGAAGAAAAACAAGAATTAATATTCATCCATTTGTGGGGGAAGTAGGTTTATAAACTTATTATCCGTTTCCCTACAGATGGGGGAATGGGGCGGTGGGTGGCTCTGCTGAATTCCGCCATTTTTGCGTTTCTTTGATGCACCGATTCACCACCACTCGCTCCAAATCCCATTCGCTGCGATGTCTCTCTATTTTCCCATTTCTTCTCTTCCTCAATTTCACTTACCCTTTTCTTCTCAGCCTCTCTCTTACCCTAACTTGACTCCTCTTCATTCACTTCATTTTTCCTCTTCTTCATATCTTCCTTCTTCCTCTTCCACTTTCATTCACCGATGCACAGTTGGCGCCTGCTTCAGATTCTCTTCCATGGCCGGAGCCTTCGATTCTTTAACCGGTTTGTCTTCCTGTCGTGTTTTTAGCGGCGATGGGACAAGGGAGTTTTGTAGCGGGAGCGAGGAAGAAGAGGAGGAGGAGGAGGATGAAGGCAACGTCTCCGATGAAGAATTTGTGGTCGGAATTGAAGAATCTAATGACATAAATGGTTTGCCTGATCGATGGGATGTCTTGGGGCTTGGACAAGCTATGGTAATTTTCCTGTTTTTCATGCTGTTTCTTGAGGAAATTTCTGTATTGAGATTTAAATTATTGCGAGTTTGGTGTTTGATTCTCTCTTGTTGGATAACTTGCTGATTTGAGTGGTATTGAGCTGTTGTAGTTAGAGCAATATTAATGAACACATTGTTTATGTAAGCGTTAGAAATTTTGATTTGGTAGAGGTCAAGACGGTTCAAGGGAAACTTTCTTACGGGATGGGATGATGTTAAAAAAGAAAATCACCTATCTCATAGTCTTGTTTAGTGCTCAGGTGACCACTACAAGATTGAATTTAGGCTAAAATAGGACAAGTTAAGGTTCACACTGCAATGGGGTTGTAAAATATACCTCCCAGCCCTTCATCCCTTGGACGTAGGACTGGTCAAATGGTACTTTACACTCCCACTTTGGTATAACCTCCTAAGAGGAGTACTTGACAGCTGGTGGTGGGTTTTTGGGATGGTATGAATCGGCTCCCTAGCCCGTAGCAGCCAGTACTTCCCACCGGGTTTTCCTATTTCGGGACTATATGCAAGATGAAATGCTTAGGTGTAGTGTGGTGGTGGGTGCTTATTTCAAACAGGTGAACTCGAAATTTCTACATATTCAATTTTGAACGAAGGAAACAAGAACAATGGGAATGTTAGTTCATTTTCAAGTCAAGGGAGAAGCCAAAAACGATAGATTTGAGGCTGATATTCTATGGTGTAACATGCTGCGGCCCTAATATTTATAGATCGTATTGTTCCATAGGAGCAACTTCAGTTTCTTATTTGATGTAATTTGCAATGATGATTTGTGCTAATTCTTGTGTTCTTCATTGGTGTGGCAACATTATTTAGGTAGATTTCTCTGGTATGGTGGACGATGAGTTTCTGAAGAAGCTAGGACTAGAGAAGGGTACAAGGAAGCTTGTAAATCATGAGGAAAGAGGCAGAGTGTTGCGGGCGATGGATGGCCACAGCTATAAGGCGGCTGCTGGAGGGTCTCTTTCCAACAGCCTTGTGGCCTTGGCAAGGCTGGGTATTAGACCCATGAAAGGCCCTACTTTCAATGTAGCCATGACTGGTAGTGTAGGGAGTGATCCATTGGGCAGCTTCTACAGGTCAGGCTAGACTCTAGTTTCACTTTATATTTTGTCTTTTTGCATTCTCGATTTAAATTCGTTGGACGACATGAAACTAAAGTACAAAGAAGTTGCGTGATAAGCTCATAGGCACCACGTTGATGGATCCATTTTCTTGGAGTGTCATTGTAACCACCCAGATCCACCGCTAGCAGATATTGTCCTCTTTGAGCTTTTCCTTTCGGGCTTCCCCTCAAGGCTTTAAAACGCGTCTACTAGGAGAAGGTTTCTACACCCTTATAAATGGTGTTTTGTTCTCCTCCCCAACCAATGTGGGACATCACAATCCACCCTCCCAATCCACCCTCCTTTGGAGCCAACGTCCTTGCTGGCACTCGTTCCTTCCTCCAATCGATGTGGGACCACCACCAAATCCACCCCTTTTGGGGCCAGCATCCTTACTGGCACACTGCCTCGAGTCTACCCCCCTTCGGGGAACAGCGAGAAGGCTGACACATAAGGTGTCTGGCTCTGATACCATTTGTAATGACCTAGGCCCACTGTAGCAGATATTGTCCTCTTTGGGCTTTTCCTTTTGGGCTTCCCCTCAAGGCTTTAAAATGCGTCTGCTAGGGGAAGGTTTCCACACACTTACAAAGGGTGTTTTGTTCTCCTCCCCGACCAATGTGGGACATCACAGAAGCAATCTTTATAAGGGTGTGGAAACCTCTCCCTATCAGACATGTTTTAGAACCGTGAGGCTGACGAAGATACGTAACGGGCTAAAACGGACAATATCTGCTAACGACTAACGGTGACCTTGGGTTGTTACAAAATTAATGAAAAAATTTGGTAGTTCAATTTAGAAGCATTTTCTTTCAGCATGACATGGTGTTCTTCCCTTTCTAGATATCACTTTTTAGAGATAGATAGCACCCAAGTTTCTGAGTCTATAACTATATTACAGTATCTGAACAAAAAGTCAATACCTATGAACAAAGTTGTAGAACAGTTGAAGTTTGAGCTAGCTATTTTCGCTTCCCCGTTTGTTCTCGAATTGAATATGCGCTCATAACTATTTTCATGCTTTAATTTGTTTCATAGGACGAAACTAAGACGTGCAAATGTTCATTATCTTTCTCCTCCTGTCAAGGATGGGACAACAGGAACAGTCATTGTTCTTACTACCCCTGATGCTCAGCGAACAATGCTTGCGTATCAGGTAAACGTTTATTTAAACGGTTTTTTCCATACCCATATGTGAGTATCTGAAGTGGTAATTTTACAATCAGTTTTAGATGGCCCTTTTCGGTTCTCGATAGTCATAGCTGGTTGGTTCGTTTATCGAATTGGACTAACTTGAAGGGATTCTTCTGGATTTGCTATTTGATATCTCAGGGTACATCTTCCATTGTGAATTATGGTCCAGCGTTAGCTAGTGTAATTAGCAAGACAAATGTACTTGTAGTTGAAGGGTATTTATTTGAATTTCCTGATACGATCAAAACGATTCAAAAAGCATGTGAGGAAGCACATCGAAGCGGTGCTCTTGTTGCAGTCACGGGTTCAGATGTCTCTTGCATCGAAAGACATTTTGACGATTTTTGGTAATTTTCTTTTCAGCCCATTTTCGATTTTGTTTTATTTACTTTGATAAAGAACAAAGCTTTCATTGAAAAAAATGAAAATCTTCAAAAGGGAACTCCACTAGACTCTACTGTGACAACTAGAACGTGCGTTCGAATTGTTGTGCATTGTTTCTTTTTCACGCTAAGATGTTTTTTCGTTCATTCGTTCGATTTACTTCTCTTCCGGATTAAGCGAGTCATTATTTAGAATATCTTTTCAATTTTATTATCAGGGAAATTGTGGGGAACTATGCTGATATTGTTTTCACAAACCATGAAGAAGCTGGAGCTTTATGTCATTTTGACTCCAAGGAAAGCTCTATATCAGCGGTAAGATATCTTAGTCATTTCGTTCCCCTCGTCTCAGTCACGGATGGGCACCGAGGTTCTTACTTAGGTGTTAAAGGAGAAGCAGTATATATCCCACCCTATCCATGCGTACCTCTCGATACTTGTGGTGCTGGAGATGCATATGCATCTGGTATATTGTATGGTATCATGCACGGAGTCACGGATTTGAAACAAATGGGAACATTTGCAGCCAAAATCGCAGCCAGAGTCGTCGGGCAACAAGGAACTCGTTTAAGCGTTCAAGATGCCATGGAACTTGCAGATTCGTTTTCTTGCTTTCAGTCTGATATCGGTTCATCGCATGCCTAGACTGTATCATGCAACTTGATCTTTAAGCTCATTTTCTTTATTAAGGGCTCAAGACTCCATGGAGATCGTTCAAGGGTTCAAGGTGCCATGGGAGATGGCATATTCATTTTCTTGCTTTCAGTCTGATATCTGAACTGTACAACTTGTTCTTTATTGAGTTCTCTCATCAAAGAAAATACATATGAAAGTGAAGATGTATGGAGATGCGCTTGTAAGCCTCACATGTTAGTAAATGTGTATATTGTTTCTTTTTTCCTATATATCTTTTAAGGTTAAACTAAACTATGATTTTCGTCCCTACATCTCGGGACTCATTTGATTTTAGGCTTCGGTCTATACATTTAGTTATATAGTGTATACGATGCCTTTGGAGCTTAAGCTACAAGATAATTTGCATACATCTATCTTTTTGGGGTGCAAAATAAGTCGAAAAGAGATACGTGAAGAAATTAATATCTTAAAATTACATTAAAAAGTTATTCCTTCCCATATAACACATACATACAAACTAACCAATACAATACATACAAACTAACCAATACAATTGAACATTCAAAATTATACAAAATTCACGAACCAACGAACGTGACTAATAAAGCATGCAAAGCAAAGTTCAAGCAAGACTAAAAAATGAAGCTATAGAAATATCTATACAAATTCAACTAGGAAAATTTCCTCACCTTAGATAAATTCATGAAATTAGAAATAAAACATGAATCAAGCTAGAAAGTAAAAAGCATCCGAACAGAGCAAAACGAGTTGAAACCCACAAAAGATAGCCTCTAATTTCATCAAATAAAATTATAAACTTGAGTAATAGTGAAACTAATATTTTTTCAAGACTTTAGGAGAAAGACCTTCAATCAAACTCCTAAATTCATAAGAGAAGGAAGGGAGCATAGATATTAAGAGCACAAATGGCCCAAATATAAATAAATCGTATGTATACACTGTTTCAAAGACATATACGTAGGTAGCCTCGACGATATATGATATAAACACATTTAAGAAGGAAGAGAGACCAAATATATATATATATATAAAAACAAAAAAGAAAATATCAAAAACGCTGTTCTTCTCAACTCAGTAAGCCTCAATAGTGTTATGATCAAAATTAAAAATAATAACACTGACCAGACATCTTCAGGCGCTTAGTGATAGAGATACAATTGAAGAGATCTTGATTTTTCGAACTTTAGAAGAATATTCCATCTGAAATACTACCATTGTATTGGATCCTATTGTTATTTCCTTCCACTCGGAAGCAGAGGTCCCCTCATTTTGATAATTCCGAGTAGAGTATAAAACACGAAGTCTTGAAGGACCTGCATTTACAAAAAGAAAATATGAAGAAAGGAAGAAATTTGATGAATTTAAAGTGCAAATATGAGGAACTACTAGTTCATGGAATGATCCATCCAAAACTTCATCGAACTCTCCAAGGTCTTAATTGGTGGTTGAAAGGGACTACCATTTTTCCTCGAGAAATTCTCTCAAGTTGGTGGTTGTAAGGGAAGACTGGAAATTTTGGAAGACAACTTAAAGATCTATTCTTCGTTCTTTGAAGTTAGAATCTTAGAAAGAAACAACAGGATCTTTGGTGAGAAGCATAGATATCTCTGTTACTTTTTGGGACTTTGTAGAGTATACAGCTTGTATTTTGAAACTTCTCCCCAAGCTATATTGTCATTACGTGACTCTTTGCATCTCCCCATCTTCCTTTAAAGATAGAATAGGATGCAGTAGTTCCTTGACAGGGGAGATGTATCATCTCCTGTTTTTAAACTTGATTACTCCCTGTATAGTTCTTTTGAACGTTAAAGTTCTTGAGCGTTTTGTCATGAAATATAACCCCAAAAAAAATCTCAATATGCAGAATTTATTACCATAAAAAGAGACGTGTATGTTTTGATGTTTCAGCCTTTATCATTCAATTTATTTTCCTATATTAGGCCAAAAACAAAATAACTTTAAATATAAGATCCACAGACAGCCTTAAGATCATGAATTTATCTTTATTGACCGATTTAAAGATGCTCACTACTAACACGTGTAAAGCATATTGTGTGGTATATGCATGAAGCCTGTAATGAATTTGAATATTACCAAATCCGATCGTTCTCATCTTCTGGATGACTATGCAACTAACTTTTGATCTTTTGATCTCTCTCAAGGCCTGCATATCTTCTTTCTTCCCTTTGAACTCCAGGAATTCTCCCAGAACAAGGTTATTTCCTTTTAATTCCAACCTGAAGGGGCAGAAAAGGCAGAGATTGCAGAGTAAAATGTTCAGATCATTATGTGCGCAAACTAGTACTTTCAAGCAACTTAATCCCCTTGTATATATTTTTACTATATGTAAATAATAACCAGTATATTTTTCACATTACAATTATTTTTCAACTTCTTATGACAAAATTGTAGTCATATGGAGTGCAGATGTGTTCGTTCTGTAAATCACTAAATATAACTAATTTACTGATGAACATATATAGTAATTGACATCCAACTTCTAAATTATAATGTATAACATGTGATACATGCTTTAAGAAGCTAGTGTAGATGAAGAGGGAAAAAAACATATCAGCACATTTCTTATGGCAACAGCTTAGCCATAGTCCAATCGCAAGTTCCCTCTAGTCTTGTTAGAAAAAAAATCCTATGTTAAGATTTCCAAAGTTTGTTAAGGAATTCATAAGGGACCTTCCTGCTTCACACAAAACATAATAAATATTTCGATAATTGTTTACGATATTCTTTCTTCTCAAAAAATTAAAACTTATGCATCTAATGATTGGTAGAATCGACATGAACAAATAGATGGAAAAAGTAAGGTGACAGTTCATGCAATAAGCAGTGCATTAGAAGTATGCGTACAAACCTATCCCACATGGGTGCAGTGTTGAGGACAAAATTTAGCTTCTCATCCTTCGATTCCTGTATCTCTTTTTTCCCTCCACGCAAAGCACTCTTTATCCAACCAGAGAACATGCTTTTTGGTTCTGGTTTCAACTGCATCCACTGATCATATGTGATGACTTCAGAAGGAAAATAGTTTGAATGGACTGTTCTGCACTTAATAACAAGCAACTTTCAGGAAATTGTTGAGTGGTGCAGTGGATGTCATGATACAAAAATCAAAGATTGCTTCATATCTTTCCTATGTTCCATTAATAGTGAGAACTCAATGTGATATCAAGTTCACAATAGAGAGAAGTTCAGTAATATTTAAATTAGACCAGTGACAATGAGGCATATCAATTCTCCATAGGTTAAGGTGTCAAAGGGAATTGATCCGTTATAAGACTTCACTAAGTCTAAATTTAATTCTCTCACCAAAGCGTTTTGAAAGTCCTGAGATGAACTTCTAGTTTCTGTAAGGAAGATTGTAATAAGCTCATATAAAGAGCTTACTTGAATACTTCCCTTTATATCAACGGAAATCTTGAAGAGTATTGCAACAGAGATTGAGGAGAGTTTATAAAGATCATTCTTGAAACTGAACTAAACCACCAATAAACATTTTCGTAATATTGAAGAGGAGGGCGTTGACAGAATCCAGTTTCCATCCTCTACTCTAACTTGGGAGAGTTTTGTTCTCTAAGTTTGTTTGAAAGGTGTTATTGCACCAACATGTCAATTAATATTAATGTTTCCATAAATTAAGACCTCAATATTTACATTGACATTGACATTGTGAACCTTAGTGATGTAGATATCATATGACATGTATAATCTACCAGTTTTTCACAAATTGGAATATTTATCTGGCTTCAAGTAACTATTCTATATCCACTTTTGAATTAGTAAAATGTTAAGTTCACAGCTTGAACTTGAAGAAATACTTTTGCGTGCCTCATCCAAAGAATGGTTAATAGAAAGTAACAGAGACAATGTGTTGCGATATTTCAAGATTATCGGACTACCTTCTTCAGTAAGGAACCAAGTCCAATATCAGAAGCGTAAAAATAGTGATTAACCATTACATACCGGAATTTTGGGTTGGGAAGCAAAACTTTCCACGACAAATATCCTTCTGGCAGTGCAACTCCTCTCCGCTCAAGGTATGACTCTAGAATTGAGGCCCATCTTCGTGTCTCAGCCACCTGTATTTAAAATTAAACATACGATATAAATATCCATTTCTGTATCTCATTTTCTTTTCTTTTTTCTCTCTTTTTTTTTTTTTTTTTTTTTTTTTTTTTGGAAACTTTCGGA
>NW_019268538.1:1177824-1186028 GCF_002738365.1 Cucurbita moschata
TTTTTTTTTTTTTTTTTTTTTTTTTAATTTGGAAACTTTCGGAGATTCATAAGAAGAAGCTTCCACTAGTAATCAAAGATACAAAAAGGACAAACAACTAAAAAGGAATAATTAAAAAAAAATGGTTAGAAAGAGAGCTCCATTAAAAAGTACCACAGTTTTTCTCTCCAAAATCATTCACAGAAAAGGGAAGTATTTCTGTCCAACCAAAATTTCAAAAGACGAGCTCTTATAGCATCTAGAGAATTCACCTTTTTTCTCCCCTTCAAAAGGTACAGGGCACACGACTTGTTCCTAGGCTTATTTGATTATTTCCAGCACCACAAGCTCAAAAGCTTTGGACGGTTTACTACAATAAAGAAGTGTGGGGTAGTAGAAAAACCTGATATCCCCTCATACCCACTCAATTTTTAGAAAGAAAAAAAAGGAAGGTAAAGTCTTACCTTCTCAAACGGCAAACTTCTTGATAAAAAATCAGTAAGGATCGAAATAAACTAACTCTATTAATAAACATCTCTCGCTAAAGAAAACTCTTCTACCACTCTTTATCTATTAACTAATGGATCTTTAGTATCTTAATAGTATTTCTGTAATCTAACTCTAATGGTATAAACATGTAACAGTCATGCCCACTATTAGTAAATATTGTCCGCTTTAGCCTGTTACGTATCGTCGTCGGCCTCACAGTTTTAAAACGGTCTATTAGAGAGAGGTTTCCACACCCTTATAAAAAATGATTCATTCCCCTCTCCAACCGATGTGGAATCTCACAAAACATTACCAACCCCAAGAACAAATCTCATCTTCAAGGTGTAATCGAACAAAAGGCACTCTCAAAATAGATTAAAAAAATTGTAGATGGAGCATAAAGTCAACTAGCCCACAAAGAGAAATGTTAAGATGAGCGATAAGCTTTGGCTAAATGAAAGAAACTTACCGGATCAGGCAGAATCTCTGACTTTTGTCTACCGTCGCCTTCACAGATCCAGCTGCCATCAGCACTCACAGAAACAAAACCTGAAAGATTTTTTACCAATACCACCACTGCTTCCCTGTATGAATTTACATCAATGAAAGCATAAGCAATGATGGCAAAAAGAAAAGGCCAGAATTAACAAACATCATGCAATATGTTTCTAAGCGAGTTGACATTTAATATACTGTTCTCAGCATTAAAGAAGAATACCAAATGTGACAAGTGCAATGGTAGCAGCCACTGTTCTATTTTTCCACTCAAATTAGTATTACACTTAGTATCCCTAAAATTGATACATCATGCCACGTTTAGACGTAAAATTGATTTTCTCCCCAAAAAAAAACAAAGAATTGAGTAATGTTCTTGCCCCTCATGCTCTCTCATTCGTCTCCCCTCTCGTTACCCTCATTAGTCTCCCTCCCTGTTCTAGAGTCAGTTACAAATTACTTCTCTACGTGCATCGTTCTTTTAGCTGAAGTAGCATTGCGGTGTATACATATTCATAACCTCACTCTCTGTAAATTATGAGAGCGAACTAAGAAATTGTACAAATCTCAAATTCTCGATCAAGATCGTTAAAAGATAACAAATAAGATTTGGTAAGTGAGAAATCTACCCTTTGGTTACAAGCACCATATCAATACTCTGTCGCAAGCCAGTGTCAGCATCTGGAATTCGAAGTCCCACAAAAATCTTTCCACTATAAATCTTTTCTAATCTGCCAAAATTAAAATTAAAAACACAAAAATCAGCATTAGATCACAACCTTCTTCCTGAGCAAAGCAGAAATGCTTTGATGAGAATATACCTCGAAGCAACGGCGAATAGGGCATTAGAATCAGAGGTCTCGATCTCCAATTCATCTCTTTGACCAAAGAATCGTCTGAGCAATCTAAACGCTATGAAACCACAGAGTATCTCAAAAAACATGACGGCGCCCTCAACGATTATGCACAGCGAAAACTTGCTCGATCGAAGGAATTAGAAAGGGTATGTGGATTCTAATTTTTGCGAAGGCCGAGTAGGAGTTGGTTCAGGAGAAGAAGGAATGAAGAATTTGCATTTGCTCTCTATGAAATTTCTCGATCATCCTGACTCGACCTTACCCAGTTTTCAATCACTATACAACATCTCTTCAATCTCTAAGCTTAGACTTTATACTTAAATTAGTTTAACTTTCAATTTCGTATTTAACTTTAAATTTCCATTCATAGTATAAGTGTTAAATTTGTGTTTAAAAAAAAAAAAAACTTTAAAATTTTAAAAATTAAATTTATATTTTTTTTTTCTATAGACCAAATATACATAAACATTCAAATTATAATTAAGTAAAGTGATCTAAATTATAAAAATGTCTGAAGGATGGCTGGCATGGCGAGACTATAAATTTAAGTTTGTTTGCAGTTATATGTAGTTTAGAATCATTTACTCCCCAGGCAAGACATTTAACGCGTTAGCTACAGTATTGTACGGGTCGATACGCACAGCACCTAGTATCCATCGTTTACGGGTAAGACTACTAGGTTATCTAACCTCATTCACTCCCCTAGCTTTCGTCTCTCAGTGGCAGTGTCGGCCCAGTAGAATGCTTTCGCCCTTGGTGTTCTTTCTAATCTCTATGCATTTCACTACTCCACCGAAAATTTCCTTTGTCCCTACCGTTCTCCAGCTTGGTAGTTTCCACTGAAGTTGACCAATCTTACTTATGGAGTGACTCAAATTTCAAACAAGTATTTTTGTCTTAAATATGAGGTAATCTGAAAAAAAATTTCACCTATACTAATCTCCTATCATTTGGTATCAGAGCTTTCCCTTAGGTTGGTTCATTATCACATTTTGCTGAATATTTAACTGTGAGTTAATGTTAAAATAAATTTAATTGATATAATTACCATTACTAATAAGTTTAAATTATATAATTATAAGTAACTAATTACTAATTAAGATGCGGGAAGAATGATTAATCACTTGGATTAAAGCGGCTACCCTTTTCCTCTCTCATCCTCCTCACTCTCTCTCTTTCTCCTCTATCTCTCCGCCATGGCTCTGCAAGTCTGGGAGACGTTGAAGGAGGCAATCGTGGCATACACAGGCCTATCTCCGTCGACCTTCTTCACTGCCGTCGCTTTTGGCCTTGCCTTTTACTTTCTCATTTCCAGTTTATTCGCTCCCTCCGACAACAGAACCCACACTAGGGACTTGGGGGAGCAGCTCCAGCCTCTCCCTCCGCCTGTCCAAGTCGGTGAGATTTCCGAGGAGGAGTTGAAGCAATACGATGGTTCCGATTCTGAGAAGCCTCTGCTTATGGCTATCAAGGGCCAGATCTATGATGTTTCTCAGAGCAGGTCTGTTGAGGTTTTTTTTTTTTTTTTTTTTTCCAAAATTTTTTTCTCTGTTTTGAGTATTAGTGTTTGGATAATCGTGATTAGTTTTGATTCGGTTTCAGTTTGTTTTTGAGTCAACGTGTTTGTTGAATTCTGTGATGGTATGTGGAATGAGTTGTAGGTCAGCAGGTTTTAGGTTTAATTAATCTGATGCTTTGGTTTTTACCAATACAGCTCTACTTTCGTACAAATTTCTACTGTTTTCTGAAATTTGATCCTGCTGTATTGAACCGCTATCGAAGATTTTTAGGCTATTTCCAATTCGTTTTCTTTTCCTTGCTGTTCTCCATTGTCCATTTGATGCAAATTACTGTGAAATAAGAATTGATAGTTTTTGTACACTTTGTGCTTCTTTCTTGGTGGTCGATTTGATTTCGATAGATGTTGTGAATTCTTGTACTGAACTGCTTAGGCTCTTATCTTTTATAGTGTTCTATGCTTGTCAGATCATAGTTCTGAAAACCAACTAGGAAACATCTTCATTTTTGTTGTTTCTGTTCTTCAATCCAAACTTTTTATCACTATTATGGTGGTGCAGAAAACCTCTCCAAGTAGATTGATGAGTTTGAACATGTTCTTCTTCTGAATTTGAACTTTGCTGTTTCTTTTTTCCTTCTTATAACTGTAATTTTCTATGTATCTAGCTTTGAAAATATTTGTTTTCGACTGTTGCTTTTGCATTCAATCACAGTTTAAGGGCTATTCTGGGTGTGTTTGTAACGGGCCCGAGGCCAATTATCCTTTCATTTGTTGGGGAATGTTTATACGTGCTCATGATTTCAAAGAGAGAATAAGTTGAACAGAACACAATGTGCTAAAAAGCAGAAAGTTGCTTTTCCAAAAGCTTAATAAAAACAGGCCCTTGTTTCATGGATATTCAGTGGCTATCTGTTTCCATGGTGGTTTCTTTCTCATTATGTACGATTTACTATACTACACCGAGGCTGTAGAAGTGATTATCCGATTCGTTGCAGCGTCTTGGAGTACTGCATTTGTATAGTTCATTTTCATTTTCTGTATTTCTCTCAATCATGCCGTTTTGTTGTTTCAATTTATCTTCTAACCCATTCTTTCTTTTAGGATGTTCTATGGACCTGGGGGACCCTATGCCCTTTTTGCTGGAAAGGATGCAAGCAGAGCTCTTGCAAAAATGTCTTTTGAAGAGAAAGATCTGACTGGGGATATCTCTGGTCTCGGTCCGTTCGAACTTGACGCCTTGCAGGACTGGGAATACAAATTCATGAGCAAATACGTCAAAGTTGGGACAGTCAAGAAGCCAGTTGCCGAAGGTGGCGATGCTGCACCTGTCGTGGTCGAACCTGCAGAATCAAGCACTGCTGAAGTTAGCAAACCTGCTGAAGAAGAACGCCCCTCGGAATCTCGAGCTGATAAAGCTGAAGAAACCCCTGCTGCTGCCAATGTTAAATAAGATTTTGCATACCACACAGATGCCCCGTACCAACCGATATACGAGAAGAGAACAATGTACGTGTACTCATGTTTCAGTAATCTCGTTTCACAGATAAATCAAATCGAGTTATATGTAGGATGATGATGATGATATTATAGGTGTGGTAAAGACTTGATTTATTCTCTATTTTTGTTCAATAAACATCTTACAATAAGTTGATTACCAAAATTCCATTGCCATTGTAGCCACCATTATATTTGTTAGGAATTCTTGGATGTTGGAGAGATTACCAAAACGAGCATAACTCAGCTATAATTGACTGATGCATCGCTCATCGTTACAAAAAGAGTACCAAAAAAAAAGGTGAAAACTATGGATGAAGTTACAGATAGTACCAAAAAGTACGTTGAAAAACATGGCTTTGGGTTTGTTGTGAAGTGTGTTATAAGTTTTATAATTAGGGTTTAAATACGTTTTGATAGGATAATAATTAATATTACCTAAAATAACATATACGCCAATTTATACAAATATTACCATTTTTACATTCTATTCAATAATATACACACTAATTTTAATAATATATTTTTAAAAAATCTTACCAATTTTCTTTATTAATTACATTATATATATATATATACCTTTTCTTAAAAAGCATAAATGAAAAATAAATAAATGATAAACGGTGAGTAGTTTTATGCTAGCCTTATTATATTTGTATCTATGGACTGACAGGGTTGACTCTTGAGTAATGAACCGGATCGGTCGAAGATTTTAAAATGAACCCGATCGATCGAAAAAGGGTTAAACCAATATTTACTTGCATTAAAATATGTCCAAGCTCAAACATTTACATAAAACCATTCCCAAAGTGAAGAAGTTGATCAACACAATCATAATTCCCATTACAAATCTGATCCTCAAACTTCATATGAGAATCCATCATGAACCCATTATTATTCTGAATCTCCGATCCCAAGCCCCCACCCTCCAAATGGGTTCCATTTAAATCACCGGTGCCCTCATGAACGGAGCTAAAGCTCTGACCAAACCCAGTTCCGGCGCCGGCGAGCCACTCGGCGAACAACAGCTTAGGCTTGGGAGACTCCATGGACTGAGCTGTAATTGAAGAATCTGCTGAGTCCGAGGTAGTTGAAGCTGTGGAATGAGCTGAACAACCTTGTTTTTCCACTCTCTTCTTCAGGTAAGAATGCCACAAGTTTTTCACTTCGTTATCCGTTCTTCCCGGTAAATGTTGCGCTATCTGAGACCATCTGGTATTGAAAACACAAAAATAAGACATCAATTATCATCTCAACGACCGACGTCGACAACCCAGTTCATTAATTTTCTTACTTGTTTCCGAGCATATGATGAAGGGAAATAATCGTGTCCTGTTCTTGCTGGGAAAAGGTCCCTCTTTTAAGACCCGGCCTTAGGTAATTGATCCATCTCAATCGACAGCTCTTCCCATTTCTTTCCAGCCCTATTGTAATATATAAAATTTTAATTTCAATTTCAAAAAATAATAATTAAAAAAAAAAAAAAAAAAAAAAAACTCACCGGCCTTGAGAGGAACAGAGCTCCAACAGGCATGGCCATGGTTGAGGATGAAGTTTCTGAGCCTCTGGTCTTCCTCCGGCGACCATAAGCCCTTTCTGTGCTTCGGGTTTGCCTTATGCGACGCCGTTTCACGTCCCATTATTTTGAATCTGGTGGGGCTTTGGGAACAATGAAGGTTTAGTATTTAAAGGAATTGCTTCTTGCTCTGTTACCAATATTAACAAAATTCTCAGCCAAAACTCACATTAAAATAAAATGAAATAAAATAAAATAAAAAGAATAAATTCCAATAATTATGGATTAAAATTTTAGTAGGCTTCCAAATGTCAAACTAAATCAATGATTTTGAGCCGTCCATCTTGGCGACTTTAGGTTTTAATAATACCAATTCTTTCTTTTACCCATTTTCTTAAATAATAAATAAATAAATTCATAAATATTATTTTTACCTACAAATTTCTATTCTATATATATATATTTATTTTAAAATTTAAAACTATACAAAATAAATGAATTCGAGTAAAATTTAGATGTTTTTCTAAGAGGTAGAAACTATAATAAATAAAAAAATTAAAACTATAATAAACACATTCTGAAAAATTATTTAAATTCTTTTAAATTTGCTATAAATTCATAAAAGAAGAATAACAATTTATTTATCGAAGTTTTATTATTCAAATAAAACCATTTTAAATCACCTTAATTAAAATGACGCATTTAATAAAACTTTAAAAATTAATTTCAACCTTAATTTAAATATGAAATGCATTTCATGTGGTAGGTAGTATCACATGAACATATTCACATATATATATATATATATATATATATATATAATGGGTTTTGTTCTCATCAAGGACTCAAAGACTTTTGATATTGACATATTATAAAAAGACCCAAATTTTAATTTGTTGATCACAATTATTGTCCCATCCTCTCATTTAAATACTTATTTTTGTACCTTATCTAAAGACCTTCAATTATTTTCAAATGTCCCATCCTCTATATATATATATATATAATATATATAATACACTTTGACATTAAGATGCATATATTAATTAATGTCAAGCCTAATGTTCTTTTTTTCTAAACTAAAGATTATCAAAAAGATTCTTTTCTTCTTGATATTTAATTGCACATTGGTTTATAATATTTTAATTTCCGACCCAATTAATATTTTTTTCAAAAGATAAAGGGTTTTTTAGTCTAAATTTTGGTTATTACAATTAATTACAGATATTTATGAGGCGAGAGACAGGTGTAGGGAACCCTCCTCCATTTCCGTCCCCATCCACCTCCTATCTCAACCTTGGAGATTGCTAGAAGGGATTTTCCGTGGAGAATTCATGGGAATCGAGCTCCCGTTTATAATTTTTACTTGGTGAGGTAAAATTATTTGATAAAGTTGAAAAATATGGTTGTTAGTTTTGTACATTAAAAGTTTAAGTTAACAGTATTTTTTTGTTTTTTTAAGGTCCAAAGTTCAAATCTATTTTTTAATATTATTATTATTTATTTTTGTAATGGTGATGGAAGCTATATTAAAATTACACGTGCCAAAATTTGGTTTACCAAATTATTTAAATATTGCTAAGAAACAATGAAATTAATACTTGATTTATATTGAATTGAAATTGTTTAAAGAATTTTGTTATTTTATTAATTTGTCGTTTCATGGAAAAAAGTCCATTCTGTCTGGACTTAATACTTGATTATTTAAATAATAATAATTTGGCCAATATACAAAAAAATTGATTTAAAATTAATATAGTTTTATTTTAATAAAATAAGGAAACATAATTATGAGTTAATTTGTAATTTTAAAATTTTATAAAGGAAAAATAAGTTTTTTTTTTTTTTTTTTTTT
>NW_019268538.1:1186338-1210712 GCF_002738365.1 Cucurbita moschata
TTTTTTTTTTTTTTTTTTGGAGAATTTTGAGTTTGTTCATAAATTTATTTTTAATTTTAAAAAATATATATTAAAATTGAGTAGAAAATCTTATTTAAAAATAAATAAATAAATGTTTTACTAATTAACATTTTATTTTTTTATTAAAAATAAATTTTTGAATAAATAATTTAGAAATTCAACCAACAAATTTTATGGTTAGGTTGAGTTGGGTTGATTATCTAATAAAGGTTGTTTGGGTTGAAAAAAAATTTAGAATTCGAACAATTGGATTGAGTCTAAAAGATGTCTCAATCTGACTTTCCCGAATACCTTGTATTATAAGGTAAGATTCTTGTTTATTTGATGTGTTTTGAGAAGATTATACGGTTGAACTTTCCGTTAGTTGAAATTAGTGCCAACTTGATAAGCAAAACTTTAGTTAATTGCAAAGAATACAAAACTCGGTCGAATTCGTTGACCAATCATAAGCTATAAATATGTGATAGATTTTAGGATGGGTTATTTTTAACTTCAATGAGCTAATCTCGTAACGTTTTTATCGAAGATCTTCTAAAGCCCAAAAAATAAGTTCAATAGGTCATTTCAAAATACATTTGGGAGCCAACCCATAATAGTTGAATGGGCTTGATAAATCATTTTAAGACAAAAGCTCGAGTGAATATAAGGTCCAACTTGAATTGGGTCAATTCTTAAACGAAATTCAAAGTCAACCCCTTTCAAACTTATTAAAGCCCAGAAATTCATTTCGGGACGGAAATCCAAAACAAAAAAAAAATAAAAATTAATTTTTTTTTTTTTTTAATCATATTTTTTTATTATTTTATTTACCATTTAATATTGTCTATCATATTATATTATTTTTAATAATAATTTAGACTTTTAGATCGAGTTAATCTCCCAGAATAAAACTCTCCTCTCCCTTGAATTCTTCTTCTCTAAATATTCTTTCAAGAGACTCTCGTCACTCTTGACTTTGTGTTCGAGTTATAGCTACAAATATAATTAGAATTGTCAGCGAGCTAAAATTTTTCTAAAATTTTTATAAAGGTTGAGTTCCTGCTCTCGTATACATTGTTTTATTTTAATTCATAATAAAATTAAAACAATTTTTAACCCGATGAATAATTCATTCCCTTTTCACTAATAAAATTTTGAATATAGAAATTCAAGAACGACTAAACCATTGATTCTTAGATTTAAACGATCCGATTCCTGAAGAAATTTACTAAAAAAAAAAAAAACAAAAGTACTGTCTAATAAAATATCTTAACAAACATTTAACAATGATTTACATTCAAAGTAATGTTGGTCCAAATATCATATTCACAAACAATTAAAAATAAATAAACCCCTTCACTAAACACACCAATAAATCAACCACAAACAACAAGAACAACCAAATAATAAGAACATTTCAAGACACGAACACTAATCAGTGATCAGACCAGACACATTCAGTTCTAAAAGCACCCAAAAAGCTTCTTCGGTGCAGTACCAGTGGCGCGATACTTCGCCGCCGTCTCCTCCGCCTTCAGAAGATCCTCTCCGCGCATAGCTTCGATCACCGCCCTCTTCTCCTCCGCAGATTTGTGAAGCAGAGCAATTCTGTTCTTCATTTTCTCAACGTATTCAGCCTTCTTCTTCTCCAAGCTTTCCTGCAAATCAAATTCCCGTACAGTTAACCAAACCCCAAAAAAGACACCCAAAATGGGTAGCCGAACAGAGCAATGGGTACCTCAATCTTCTTCAACTCAGCCTCCACAGACGCTTTTCTGCTATTCTCCCATGCCACGACAGAGGACAGCTTCTTGTGAGCTCTGCTCAAAGGGGTTTCAGTGAATTTCAATTTCAAAACGAAATCGAAGAGAATGGTGAGGAAATGAAACAATCTTACTTGTTTTCAGCCTTTGATTTCTCGCTTTCTTCCCAAGCTTTAATCAGCGACAACCTCTTCTCTGTTGCAACTTTTGCTAGAACAGCATCTGAACAATTAAATTAATTCTTAAATTTCATTGAAACAAACAATAATTAAGAAAAGAATTAAGGGTTTTTGTAATTAAGACCTCTGTTTACAGAGCCCTCGGTGGATTTGGGTTCATCTGGTTCTGAAACCTCTGAAGAACACAAGAACAGAACACAGAGAATAACAGAGCAAGATAATCGATTAAAAAGCCCTAAATTCAACTCCGAGCTGAAAATTAACGATGGATTTATGTAAAACACATGAAATAAAAGGTGGGTTTGTTGATTATTTACTTTCAACTAGAACAAGGGCTTTGGAGTCGTCGGGCTTGTCTTCGACGGGTGGAGGGGGAGGTGGAATTACAGCTTTCTCCTCGGCGACGTCTTTGGAGGCTTCTTCTTCGGCCGGTTGGGGCGGAGGATTGGAGGGTGGCGCCGCCGATTCGGGGTTGTTGGAAGCGTCAGCCATGGGGGAAATCTGGGAGGAAAGGAGGGAGGAGGAAGGGGAAAGTGGGGAAACTGTTGGTTGTGTTGAAGACTGAGCTGGATGATGGTTACATATTACTTAATGTGAGTTGGCATCATATTCAACACACTTTAACGTCCCAAACACCATACCCATTATTTAATTCTTTTTTTTCTTTTTTAATTATATAAACAAATATATATTTTTTTTTATCCAGAAGAAATTAGAATCAGTAAAATTTTATAAATGAGTTCACCCGTTAGAGTAATAACTAAAATCTTGGTCACAATGCATCACCGTTACAAATGTCAATTATTTTTAATTTTTTTAATAATCTTAAAAGCTCTATTTTCCGACTACAAAAATGTCAATTCACAAACAAACTAAATCTCTGGCTTTCAAAGAATTAAACCTAATCAGGATATATAATCACTATTTGAAACCATCCAATTGAATATTTAAGTGAAATAACAGTCTAGATTAAAAAAAATTGAAAATTAACAGTTTAATTATTATTATTTTTTTTTTTTAAAATTGGAATGTTTTTTTAAATCTAGTTTGGATGTAAATGGTTGATTTAATTTGACGTAATTAAGAGCGTAAGGTAGATTTTGTCAAATAAATAATTTCATTTAATGACGTAATCTAAGTTTTTACAAAAACTATAAAAAAAATAAATAAATATAAAAGAAAATTAATTTCCATTTTTGTAGAATATCTATTATTAATCCAAGTTTTACGAAAACTGTAAAAAATAAATAAATATTAAAAAAATTTAATTTCCATTTTTGTAGAATATCTATTATTTCCTATTGACAGTAAGATCATACTTAATTTAATCAATAAGCAATAATTAATTTTAATTTAATTAAAATTCATATTCTAAATTTGGGTTATAAGGTAAAATAATGAATGGTATTTGGTACAACCAATAACGGCTCTAACGTCATAACGTTCTCCAAGTTTTTATTATTCAAAATTAATGCTCATTCAATGTCAATTCACTGTTGATAAACAAAAATAATTAATTACGTTATTATCTTTTTCAATATAAATAAACCAACATTTACGTTGTTACATAATAACTTTAATTGGAAATTATGTTTTATTACATTAAATTCTAAATTTTAATTTTTTTTTTAATTTTAAAAATTTTAAAAATTTCTATGCAAGTCGAAAAAGGTCAATTATATTAGAATTAATTAATTAATTTTAAAATTGAAAGGCGTAGAAATTTAAGGTCACGAATGAATTGGAGAGATTAAATTATGTCCACATAAATTACCTTACCCATCACACCAAGCATTAATTATTAAATTTGACACATAGTTATCTTGCTTCTACATCAATTTCAAAACATTAAGAGCATATTTATTAAAAATAAAATGTTAATTTTAATAAATAAGATTAAAGCACAAAGAAAATATGGAAATTAAGGATAAAAAAAATAAAAACATTATGAAAACCATATATTAGTTATAATTTTGGCAAGCATGCTATAAATATTAAATAAATAATAATAAAAAAAAACAGTTATAAATATAAAGGAAGTTTTTTTTTTTTTTTTTTTTTTTTTTTTTTTGAGGCATTGTACGTTTGTTCTGTCCTTTTCCCACTCTTTTTTTGGTATTAAACCCTACACACCCTGGCTTAATTTTCAGAAATAATGAAATTTTTATATCAAATTCTAAAAATTTGAATATTTTTTATAAGTAAATTAAAAAAAAAAATTTAATCACGTTCATAATTTTATTACTTATATTAGAGGCGCCACCACATACCCTTCTTAAAAAACATACGCAGAAATATAAAAATAAAACATTTTTTAATGAAAAAAAATAATAACGTATTCTTGAGGAGCATAGTAATATAATATGGTGCATGTAGGGTCATGGGACGTGCGCATCATAGGGTCATGGGACGTGCGCATCATACATTCAATTATTTAACTCCAACACTAAAGTCACTTACTTAATTAGTTTAAGTTGATATCACCAATTTATCTATATGAAAGTTCGATTTTGTCATTTGAAATCTAAGTCAACCTATGTGAGTTCATGACATCAATTTAAAGTTTAAACTTGTGCAGAATTTTTTTTCTAAATTTTATAATGGTTCATGTATTACCGCTCACGCAAACATTAAACACTTTGCATGAATAAAATAATCTAAAAAATTATTCAAATGAGCTAATGACAACTGGCCCATATAATATATGGTTTTAATATATAAATATTTATATAAATGAGAAAAAAAAAACTAAATTATAAGAACTAAAATAAAATAAATATTGAAATTTAGGTGGAAAATTATGGATTTTAAGTTATTTAATTATTTATATTAAAAATTAATTACATGTATTTTCCATACCTGGGGTGTCGGCAGTTTGGCATGTATGGAAATTTTGTTTTTTTGTTTTTTTTTTTTGGATGTGTTCATATTATTTTGTAATAAATTAAATTCCACTCTGGAATATAACCCTCCAACTTAATTTTCTTTTGGCTACGCAACATCAAATATTCAGTTGAAGTCATTCAAATAATTATGTCATCAACCCACTATTATAAAAAATATTATTAAATGAGATTAAAATAATCAAATTTTAGAGTGATTAGAATAATTAAAAGTATATAATAAGGTCTAAAATATATATTTAATTTAGTTGGTTTGTAAATTCATAAAAAAAAATTTAGATGTGACGATTTCCGGTCACCTATTTTTTATACTCTTAACTGTATTAAAATACTTAGTAAATAATCCTCCTTTCGAGAAGGTTGAGGGAGCTTTAGTGGTTTTACTCCAATTTATAGGAATTTACACCGTTAATAAAGTTGAGCAACTCCGACATATAATTGTCGTGACAAAATACTGATCAAAGTGTCTATTAGGTAAATGCGAGGAAGTGATATGAATTTCGTAGGATTCAATCTAAGAATTTCGTTAAAGAACGAGAGCTCTAGATTTAATGTCAAAACCCCAAAAACGACGAAGAATCAATCTGAGGGAAAGTTTGCAAACAGATTATGTAACGGCCAAGATCCATCAGATATTGTCTCTCTAGGCTTTTCTTTGGGACTTCCCCTCAAAAGGCTTTAAAATGCATTAGCTAGGGGAAGGTTTCCACACCCTTGTAAATGATGTTTTGTTCTCCTCCCCAACCAAGGTAAGAGGTCACAATCCACCCCCCCCCCCTCGGGGCCCAGCGTCCTTACTGGCACACCGCCTCGTGTCTACCCTTCGAAGAATAGCGAAAAGGCTGATACATCGTTCGGTGTCTGGCTCTAATACTATTTATAACGACCCAGATCCACCGTTAGCAGATATTGTCCTCTTTGAGCTTTCCCTTTCGAACTTCCTCTCAACCCTTATAAATGGTGTTTTCTCCTCCTCTCCAAAGTCACAGATTATCTTAATGATCAAGATTAGAAGGAAATAAAACTCGTGATTCGAATAACTCCACAAAATAGTTTGATCAAGAGTACTTAAATGATTCTAGCATGCAAATTTAAACACAACAAAGAAAATGCAAAATAACAATTTGATGGTTTAAAAAGCATAATATGCAAACACGGTTAATTGAAAAGGTTTAATTTTTATGGTCATCAATACCATAATAGTCACAGACACGCATCACTTAGCCGAATGGATTCTATAATCGTCGTGGTGTTGGTCGGAGGAGGGCTGTGAAATGACAGACAAAATCACAAACACTGCAAAAACGACGGTGGTGATGGCGGTGAAGTTGACGAGCAAGGCCTCAGTGCCGTATTTGGCGACGCCGGAGCTCTGCAGAAACGTCAGCTTCTCGAGGAAGCCAAGCGCCGAGTTGGCGGCGGCCAATACGTACACACACGCGCCCAACAGCGCGTGCCATGGCAGCGTCGCTCTTCGAAGATCGGCGGACCCTCCGGGGAAGAAAAATGTCACGAATCCGTACAACCACTGCCCATTTTCAAATCTTAAGTTATAAATAAATACGATTTTAAAAAATTAAAATTAAAGAAATTAAAATGATGGGTGGCAATTACGTAAATACCTGGATGCCGTAGAGGACAATTACGCCAATTCCAATCCAGGAATGTAAGCTGTAAAGATTAGCGATCCCACTCTCGTTATGGTTCTTGAATGCAGCGCTGATTCCCACAATGCCTAGAACCAATGCGACGCCGTTTAGCGCCAGATGGATCACCTTCTTTACTTCTTTTCTGAACGGCAGTGATTTATAACTGATTATTGCTGCATGATTTTTGAACGCATTATTTCGAATTACTAATAATTAATTTTATTTTCAAATGGAAATTAACTAAAAATATAGAATTTAATTAAATCATTACCTTCGCCTCCTATGATGATCAATCCGAATAGCATAAAAACAGGATGAACCTAATGAGAGCATAATTAATATTGATGGTCTGTTGACGCGTCTAAAAAATTCAAACTTACTGAGTCGAGAAAATTAAATCTATATATATATTATTTAAGATTGTCGTTTTTGAAACCTTAATTCTAAAAAATTTTAAGAGTATGATATTATTTAAAAAATTATTTTACATGAAAGATAATTTGAAAGTTGACTTCAGATTTGACCACAAATATTATTGATATAGTATGATTATCTTATTAATAATCCAGATATATCCTTTCACACTAACTTTAAATTATATAGAAACCTTATTCTATAAACATTATTTCATAGGAGTGGGAATTTTTTGAATTTCATATTATGTTTCATATTTAATTTCGTGTTACATTCGCCACAAACTTTTTCTTAAGGTTAATGGATGATTCTTATTATAAAAGTATAAAATTTAAGAGTATATACTGACTAAGTTGGTGGCCTGAACAACTTAAATAGAATTGATAACCATGATAACTCTACCCTTTCCTTGGATTGGGTTGTTGGGATGTATTTCAATTATTTAAAAAAATACATCTCATAAAACTCAAATATCAAACATTTATAAGTCACAACTAACTTAAGTTATAAAACTCAAATATCAAACCTTTATAAGTCACAAGTTAAATATTCTTAATGTTCATAATAATCTTAAAAATAAAAATACATCTCATAAAACTCAAATATCAAACATTTATAAGTCACAACTAACCTAAGTTATAAAACTCAAATATCAAACCTTTATAAGTCACAAGTTAAATATTCTTAATGTTCATAATAATCTTAAAAGCAAGATGAGATTGTAACTCTAATTTCTGGTTTACTAAACCTTAAAAACGTCAACTAACGAGTCAACCAGCAAACTGACGTTGAATTTTTTAACTCAATCTAAATTGAAAAAAAAAAAAATGAAAAAAAAAAAAAAAAAACTAATCCAACCCCACCCCACCTTTATGATTTATGATTTAGATGATGAGATGGTGAGATGATTTGAAAATCAAATCATCAAATAAAGCATTAATGAAAGTAGGTGGGAAGTGAGAAGTAGGACTTAAAAGTTGGAAATATCGTTCTTTTTTCTTTTATTGAAAAACAAAAGAATGGATCTATGTGTGTGTGTATATATATATATATATAAAGGTAAACATGCAAATGGTTTGTAACAATTATAAAATTAAAGAAAAAAAGCTGAAATTAAATCCAAATTAAAACTTTTAAAATTGAGATTACTTTTAACCTAAAAAGAAAAATAAAAAAATGAGTAAAATAAAAAAGAAAGGTAAAGAGAGAGGGAGAGAGTTACGTTGAAGATGAGACTCTTATTGACAGACTCCCAAGCAAGGCCGCCTCTGAAGTGAATGGTCCAAATGAGCACCATGATGAGCGCCACCACTGCGAGCCCGTGACTGATCACGGTGAACGGAAAAGCTTTCACCGCCGGCATCATCTCTCTCTCTCTCTCTACTGTGAAAGTCCAAGCAATTCTGGAACCCTCTGGGTGTCGGATTGTTTGTTCGTTCGTTGGTTCTGTCAGGGCCTTTTTATGGGTTTGATTTGTGAATTTATAATAGAGTTTGAGATCCACGAGGTTGCCTATTAAATTTTAAAATGGATGCATTTCATTCTAAGGTTTAAAAAATGGAGTATAATGCTGAATGGGCCACTTTGACCCAAGCCCACAATTTCCTCCATTTTCTTCACTTTGACCCAAGCCCACAAAGTCCTTTAATTAAATTTTTTAAATAATATGAAGAAAAAATGGAAATTTTAATATTTATGATGTATTAAATATTTTAATTAATTTCTTTTGTGTATTTTAGTGGCAGGATGGAGAAGTGAAATTCCAAGAAGGAAGCAGGCAGCTGGAATCTATACTCAGTGGATTAATGATTGATTATATTTGGAGTGGAAAGGGCACATGAACCCACGTGTTTCCACTCATTTTACAGATATTTTTATTTTAATTAACAATCCAATTATTCAACCTTACATTTAATGGCCTTCTTATATTGGTTTACAGGTTTACGCAATTAAAAAATAAAAATAAAAAAATAAAAAATAAAAAAAATAAAAAATCCTCTTTTTTATCTTTTTGACTATTGAGCCCGTCTCAACTTAATCTTCTCGATAACTCTTTAAAAAGAAACTTATATTCTCATTTCTAACTAATATATATAATCCTTATTTTATGGAGAAAAAAATGTATAAAATTTATTCTCCAATTCTTGAGTGATATAAAATGGTCATTTTGATTATTAAATAGGAATACTAAAAAAAAAAAAAAAACCTGTTTATTATTCTACATGCCTTTTCATATATAAAACATAATAATAAAATAATATTTAGTTGTACTAATTTTTTTAGTTTAATAAGAGAGTTTTAACCTTTATTCTTCCCTGACCAATTTATCAATTTAAATATAATTTAGTGGATAAATCATCCATTACCATAGTTCTATTATATTATATTAAAAAAAAGTAAATACTAACAAAAAATAAATAGAAAACATACCTGAAATTTGTGTATCACGCTGACTCCATCTAATTAGAGAGAAAGACAGACAGGATATTAATTACTAATAAAAAAGTACATTAATTGATTAAGACAGCAAAGTTGTAGATTTAAATCAACAAAGTAATAAAAATATTGGTATACCATTTTGGAATCGGACCTTGACATAGAAACATGGTTGTTTGTTATATCACACTTGAATAGTGAAGGACCACTGTGCCCTGGAAAAGCGAACCCTAAACTGCCATTGAAATTTATATAAAATCAATTCCTAAATGTGATTAAATAAAATTAAGCCCAAAAGCTGGTGGCTTCCGGCGTTAAAATAAAGTTTTGTTTTGGTTGTTGATGAGGAGGCATCATTAAAGTATAGGGGCACATTTGTCATTTTGAAAAAGCACTACAGCACCGCCAGCCTTTTCGGCCAAAACTAAACCATATTGCACTTCAGCGTTGTTCCTTCCAACACTGTACACTGCGGTATTGTCTGATTGCCGCCCGCCATGGCAGAGAAACTTCTCAGTTCTCCTTCCCTATAGCTAGTTTCTCCTCATCTTTTCCACCTCCTCTAATGAACCTGCTCTAAGCCCACAAAATTTAATTTTTACAGGCCCCCAGCTTTTATTGCTGCTTTCTGGATTTTCCTATCTTGCAGCGACCAGGGAGGACAGAATTAATTCCGGTTCAAACCAGAATAAGTTATCACTATCCCATCAAGTTCTACACAACATTGTATATTCGTATATTCCACCGATTAGAGGTTTTCCTTGTCTGAGATCTAAAACAGAACTGAAACAATGTTCAAATCGTGGAGCAAGAAGCAGAAGATCAAAGCTGTATTCAAATTACAGTTCCGGGCAACTCAGGTATTGATTTTGCAGGCCGGAGGGGATAGCTACATTTTTCTCTGCTCAACATGAAATGGCTTCTTCTACCCGAAATTTTTTATTTTTTATTTTTTATTTTTTATTTTCCTGTCAATTAGTTATAAATTTTCTACCCCTTCTAAAGAGATTAAAAGCTGATGCAAGAGAGTTTGAACGAAGCTTGCACTTATTTGTGTCAATGTGTACGAGTGTGGTTTGTGATAAATGAAGGGAGAGGGACAAGATCTTACTTGATAATATTGATCTTCATTCAGGTGCCGAAGTTGAAGAAATCGGCTTTGATGATATCTTTGGTGCCAGATGATGTGGGGAAGGCAACAGTGAAGCTAGAGAAAGCTGCAATTCAGGATGGAACTTGTTTCTGGGAGAATCCTGTCTATGAAACAGTCAAGCTTGTTAGAGAGATAAAAACAGGAAAAATCAATGAGAAAATTTACCATTTTGTTGTTTCAACTGTAAGGCATAGCAACATAAACTTCTATATTTTCTACAACTTGCAATTAGCCATCTGGTGGGAGCAACTTGTAAAATTCTATATGTATGTGTATGCACTATGCAGGGATCATCCAAATCTGGCTTTGTAGGTGAAGCTTCGATCGATTTTGCAGATTTTGAGGCGGAGACTGAACCCATGACTGTTTCCCTACCTCTTAAGTTTGCAAACTCTGGTGCCATATTACACGTTGGTTCTCTCTATCTCTCTCCATCCGTTGTAGCTCTACCTAGCAATTTGAAGTCTAGTCAAACTTCTATTTCATTGTGAATATTCCTGATTTTCATGGGTTTTGATGAAACAGGTTACCATTCACAAGATGGAAGGGGATAATGACCAAGGGTAATATCAAAAACTTAAGCTTCATTTTAATTTACAGTGTGACCTTCTTTCCTTATGAAGTTTTAGTTTCCAATTGGCAGGGATATTGAAGAGAGTGGAGGCGCAGCACTTCAACATGAGAATAGCTTTAATAGCCAGCTTAGCTTTTCTAGTACAGAAGGCAACCATTATCTCACAGAAGTAAGGTCTCATGCCAATTTTCCAAACATTTCAAATGTACGAAACCATTGGCTTGATCCTATTTATATAGAGTATGGTTGAATTGCAGAATGGTGACCAAAATACATTACGTGAGGATGCTGAACAAAATGGCAACTCTAGAGTGCCCCCTGGCTCTAGTTCAGCTAAATTTGCATCATACTGGGATGGTAATAATGGTGAAAGAAGTACTCAACAGGGTTCCAGATCAATGACGAATGGTGTACGAAGTCCTACCCTCTTGTCACCCCCTAGACAGAACTCCATGCCTAGGAAGGCAACAGTTGACACCACTAGAGTGAAAAACCAAGCACACGAGCGATCAAATACAGAATGGTCCCTGGGTTCAGCTTCAGATGGAAGTTTTGGCGACTCTGCAAATAGTCCTGAAGAAAACACTGCAAGAGAGAGGATGCACCAGGTCCCTAATAGTTCTATTGAAAGAGTAAAGAATGAAAATGTAATGCTCACGAGAAAGCTAGAAGTAACAGAACTGGAATTACAGTCTCTTCGCAAACAGGTCACAAAGGAGACTATACAAGGGCAGAATCTATCACGACAAATCATTTGCCTCACTGAGGAAAGAGATTCACTCAAAACAGAGGGCAAACAACTCAAGTTCTTGAAGAAATGCAATGACGATTCTGAGGACTCGAAGAATTTGAAGTCCGAGATTAAGGAAGCAAGGGTTCAGTTGGCAGCAATAGGGGAGGAGCTTAAGCAGGAAAAGGAAGTACGAACTGATCTTCAGCTACAACTGCAGATAACAAAGGAGTCCAACTCTGATTTAGTTCTTGCTGTGAGAGATCTTGAAGAAATGATTGAGCTAAAAAATAGGGTAATAGCTGATCTATCAAGAAGTTTAGAATCCTGGGAGAGTGATAGAGAACAGGAAGCTGTTGGCCATTGCAAAGAGAATAATGATAAGGACCCAAAGCTCTCAAAAGAATTGATTCAAGAGTATGACGATGTCAAGGAAGTGGATTTGTTGAAACAGGAGATCAAAGATTTAAATAGTGAAATAGAAATGCACTTGAAGAACATGGAAGAGCTAGAAATGCATTTAGAACAACTTATGTCGGAAAATGAAATCCTCAAGCGAGAAAACAGTGACATGTCTGCAAAGTTAGAGAGAAACAAGACAGAATATCAAATAAAACAGAATGAATATTCAGGTTCTCTGGCTGTTATAAGAGAACTTGAATCCGAAATAGAAAGACTTGAAGAGAAACTCCAAATACAAACCGAGGAGTTTTCAGAATCTTTGATCTCAATTAATGAACTTGAAGGTCAGATCAAGCGCTTGGAGAGAGAATTGGAAAAGCAGAAACACGAGTATTACGATGGACTCGATGCCATGAAACATGCCAATGTGAAATTGGAAAAAATGGCTATAGAAGCCAAGGAAATATTGAGTAAGACAAGGTGGAAAAGTGCCATAAAAGCCGTCATTCTTCAGGAGAGAAGTAAAAAGTTCTCGATGGAAATGGCTTCCAAGTTAAATGATAATGAAAAGAGAATCACTAAAGCAGTCAAAGAAATCAATGAGTTGCGTCTGCAGAAAATAGTATTGAAAGAAATGCTCCAGAAGTCTAAGGAAGAGTCCAGGCGAAATAAAGAACAAAATGAAGAAAAACTGCATGGCCTTTCCTTCCAGCTAGAGTTAAAAGCAAAAGAAATGCATCACATGTCAATGGAGCTAGATAACAAATCTAGACGACTTGAAGATGCAAAAAAGCAGGAAGACTATCAGCAGGAGGAAATCCAAATGCTGAAATCAAATATAGAAAAAATAAATGCAGAAAAGCACACTAAAAAGCAGGCAGAGAGAGAACAACCTGAATGTTTGGTCTCTGAAATGGAAGCATTGGAAGAAAGAAGTAAAGAAAAGGAGATTTTGGAAAAAGAGATGGCTTTTTCGAAGAGAGAAGTAGAAAAGGCACAGGAAGAGCTTACTAGAATTAAAGTTTCCAAACACGAGCAAGATACATTAATCGACAATCTGCTAGCTGAGATGGAAATTCTTAGATCCCAAATTAATGAGTTAAAAAAGGAGTCACAGACAGAAAATTCTGAGAAAGAAAACCTAAGAAAACAGGTATTCCAATTAAAGAGTGAACTAGAAAATAAGGAGAGAGCTTCTGGCACATCAAACATCAAGTTGGAAAGTCAAGAAATTTCAGCTTTGAATCGAAACTTAGCATCAATTCATAATGGATCTCAAACACTTGCGCATACCAAACAGGAGCTTTCAACTTCAGGAGAGGTGATGCAATTGCTTCAGGTACTTCTCGAACCCTATAACTAAATAACCAGATGAAAAATAAGACACAAAATTCTGAAATTTTGATGTTTTCTGTTGATACCGGATTTTGATTGGCGGATCAACAATAAATTGTATTATCGAGAACCGCGTTGTGCCTACAAGAGAAAGAGAGGTCATAAGGGTCTAGTGCTAACGTACCACTAGTCTGATGCTCAAGTCAGTAATTGAGTCGATAATAGGTGTAGAAAGGAATAAGTCAGTGTCTTTGACGTACCTTTCCATCTTCTGACTTGCTGAACTTTTATGTGGTTGAGAAACCTTCATCATAATGGAGTGTTATAAAATGTCGTGATTCTCGTGGTGCATTGAGTATGAGAAATGGTTACAAGGTTGGACCATTACATGGTCAAACCAATTCTCAAATGAATCTTGAGTGATTTTGATCGAGACTCAAGTCATAGTCTTTTCAACCATCGGTTGACTCCTATAGGATGGTCAAACTACCCTTGAGGGTCCACTTCAAGTGCCTCAACTTTGGTTGGCACTTGTGGTAGTCGACCTCTCAGGCTCAATTGACCCTCTTCAAATTTGCTTCTCGGCCTTTGAGCTTTTTCTTTTGGTGGGTTTTGACACAATCAATTATTTCACCTATAACACTCCCAAAAGTCCTCTCCATAATTGATATTAGCTACAGAGTACCAAATCTTATGATTAGATATATACTGAAAAGATGAAGTGAAAGATAATGAGATGGCTGGTAATGAAAGCTTTAAGGAGCTAGTGTTGTAGTAAATTCAAAGATATATTTATTCTAGAGAAAAATCTCAACACTACAATATGGGAACAAGATTATGTTCAGAATTAGTCCAAATGGTCAAAGATCTTATGCAAGTACAAAACTACATTATTAACTTGACAACCTAATGTAATTTTCTCTTCTGAGAGGCATTGTCAGTAATTGTAGACATTCACAATACCTCATCAAGATGACTACGGTCTTCTTCTAAATAAATTCCATATCATCATAAATGAAGTAGTTGAAAAGAAAGTCAAGCACTTGGTATATATCATAGTTTTCTGTAAAAATTAAGATGATATAAAAAAGAAAAAAGAAAAAAGAATAGAATTTCCCACTTAGTTGACTAATATTGATACTTTAATCGCTAACCATTTAAGCTGAAGCTAGTTTATTCCTTGAAGTTGCATAATACTTCTACAGTTGTCCCTTTTAGACTTTGTTTCGTGTTTCATTTGTATCACTTTATCCATATTCTAGACTGTGCTAACATTGCAGATATCTTTGCAATATAGGAAACAAACCATTCTGGTATCACCATAGCAAGTAATAAAGAAGAGAAAGCGAACCAGAGCAATGTATATGAAGCACTTTGTGGAAGGTATAAGCTGCCGATCAATTAAACTTGAAGCCTATTTTTCTTGTCAGTTGTCATAACAATAAACATCTCCATGCATTAATGTTTCCAAACCCAAATAACTATGTATAATTGTGAATATATACTGCCAGAAAAGTTCACATTCAGAAGCATGTTCATTTCATTATTTCCTTATATTTTTTGGGTGTTAAAGAGCTTTTTATTTAAATATGTAATTGTTAATAATGCTTTGCAGGAAAGTGGACTCTAACTCATCAAATAAGGAACTGAAATCGTCTACTGCTGGGAAAGGTACCGAGGACTGTAATATTGATCTCCTTAAGGAGATGTCTTCCCTAAAGGAGAGGAACCAAACTATGGAAAGAGAACTGAAGGAAATGGAAGAGAGATACTCAGAAATAAGTCTCAAATTTGCAGAAGTAGAAGGCGAAAGACAACAACTTGTAATGACTGTGCGAAACCTGAAAAATAGTAAAAGAAATTAGTATTCATGGCTCTAGCAGGAAAATATCGAGTACTTAACCAGAAAACTCGGAATAACCAAATTGGAAATCACTTCACAAGTATAGATATGTGTTGTCAGAAGATTATTTTCTCATTGTCTATTTTTTTAATTTCTTTTGGGGGGACAAGCTCATTTTTTTAACCCTCAAACTTACATCACCTAGTTGCGGATAGGAGGAACTTGTATTCCAGAAATGTTTTCACGAAGTTAGCAGCTAACTGGCTTGCAATGTGCAGGGTTCAGAAAGTCACCGGTAACAATTAGATAAAGAGTATAATCGTAGTCTCTATTATGTTTTTGAGTCTCCGATCGAGATTAGGGTTTCATAAAGATGTTAATTGAAATCATGATTCCAATATCGTTCTATGAAGAGAGCTGTGCCTTTTAAGTAATTCAGCCTACACATCTTGATCCGTCTGTAGAAGTTCATTCTAAAAAATATTGACATAATGCGTTTGGCTGGAGTATTGAATGAGTTTCCAAACTTGGGACACAATCTTACGGAATTTGAGTAAGGAACTTACCCAAATTCCAAGATTGTCATGGTAAGGTGTTTAAACACATCCCCCTGTGCTTTGGTTTCTCTGCCATGGTCACGACATCACCGCGGCAGAGTAGCTCCTTGCTAGTTGAAGAGTTTGAAATATCAAAGCATAAATCACCACTTCCAAAAATTTTATACAAACACTTCCTAGATGACAGTGTATTCTAGTTACAAATGTATAGGAGAAAATATATCCAATCCGTTTGATTTTGCAATTTTTTTTGGATTGTGTCCTTAAAGATTGGCATCACTTGAAGAAATGGCTTCGTTTAATTTGTTTGAGAAAAGGACTGTAACTAATCCAGAAATGAGGAAAGCCTCTGAAGAATATTCTCTGATAGACTTGAGAATCGCTAGAATTTAAGTAAAGAGCGCTCGTCAATTCAATCAAGCTTGCTGTGCTATTAAACAAAAACTTCGTACAACCTCTCATGAACAGAGATTGTTTACAGCCGCAAGCAGTGAAGAACATTAACTCGAGATCTCAATTGAAATCAACAATTGCATTAATTGAGCAAAAAGTTTTACCTCCAGGAATCGAGTTTCAACACTCTCCAAAGAGAAAATCCTCCCGAGGAACCTCAGAACCTCAAAGACTGACCACCAGCACCGAGATAACCATTATCAACATCGATTCTCCGAGGAAGAACGTCGTCAAAGAACTTGGAGACAGCAGAATCGATCGTTAACCAATCAATTCCGAGAGAGATTTCAGGGACAAAATCGAAGCAGAGGAGGTCGCCGACGGTGGAAAGTGGCTTCAAAAAGCGAGGTGAGGGTATAGGGAATCGGTGGAAGAATTTGTTTTCCGGAGCGAAGTAATCAACGTGGAGGAACCGAGTTCGCATTTTCAGCGACTGAGAGCAACAACGATAGAGGGAAAACGGTCACGTAAACAGAATTTCGCGCTTCGAGGGTATTTTTATATCTCTGAAATTGTTTACAAGTTAAATAGCTACTGATTTTACCAAAATGCCCTTCTAGTGATGAGATTTAGTTATTTTAGAGATTTTTAACGTAATTTATATTAGCCATACAAACGGAGATGAGAAAATTAGAAAAAGATTACTCCTCTTTAATATTTCTCATTTTCTATTATTTAAAGTCTATTTAAAAAATTCAAAATTTTTATTTAATAAAATAGGCTAAGCTTCGAGCGACTAAATGGATTGAAATTGTTGGGCCTAATACAACCAAAATCCTATTCAGAACTTAGTCTTATCGATTTAAGTTGATTGAATCAGATCAAAACTAGCTTCTATCCATTTAGACAGGTGGATCTTACGTTAAATTTCCTTAAAATCCCAAGATAATTAAGTTTATTCTAAAACACTAGTCTTTTGATAAAATTGAAGTATTCAAAATGTGCGTGGGCAAATACTAGACGTTGATTAGTTATCTTATAGGCATATTTTGATAATAACGTGGGTTCACTCGAGGATGGTAATAGGTCCGACAAGGATCCTTATACCTATATACGTGTTTATCACCCTCAGCCACTTCGTGTCTTCTTCTTGAACTGCCACACACCCATGCGAAGCTGGCCAGCCCCTCTATTTTCTATTAAATCCTTTGTCTCATACCCATCTTCTACGATTCTCTCTGTCAGGAGTATCATCGGCTGTCATCATGGAGTCCCAGCAAACGGCGCCTCATCGCCACCACGCCCACCACCACCATGACCCTCACAACGTCGCACTTCACCGAAGTAAACAGCCGTTTTCCCTAAATCTTTGCTTATTTGTAGAGATATAATGTTAGGAATGTGTAACTTTGTAGGTGTGGAAGGGGAAGAAGATGGGCAGCATCATGAGAAGAAGTCAGTGTTGAAGAAAGTTAAGGCAAAGGCTAAGAAGATTAAGGACACGATCACTAAGCATGGACATGGCCACGATCACTAAGCATGGACATGGCCACGATCACCATGAGCCCGAGGATCACGAAGATGAAGAAGGTGGAGGAGCTGTGGTGGATCCTGAACTTCAAGGGGCACCATGTATGTCTTTCTTTTCCTGAAACATGTAGCTCAAATTATAAGGATATTTGATGGTGCCACTTCTATTACTTGGCAGTGTATGAAGGCGCTGTAATGAGGAGCGCTATGGCCGGAAAAGGGCAGCAACAAGATGTCGGAATTGGATTGCCGACAGAGGTGCACGATCAGCCTCCTCCGGCTCCAAGAGAAACCGCAAGCCGTCCCTCTGCTGTTGAGCCAAACACGACCATGTCTTTGTCCCCATGGAGGTTGGAGGAGGGTCCTCAGGCGCCTAAAGACAAAGCTCCATACCCTCACACTCCTCATAATTCCGAGGTCAAAGCTTTGGATCCAGCAAAAAGAGGTAACATTATCCACTCTGAGCATAATCTCTACATTTTCTTTGGGCTTCTTCAAAAAGCCTCATACCAATGGTAATATATCCATAATCATCCTCCCGAGAATCTTCATATCTACAATAGCAATTTCTTTCTTACCGTTTGATCTTTATGAATGTGTTGCGGTGGAACAGGGAACAAAGAAACAGGGGATTCTCAGACATTCGATTCATTTGCAAGAATGAAGCTCAACCACGAAGACGTACAGACCCGTCCCGGCTTAGCTAGTGGAATAGACCAAGGAAATCAGAGCAGCTCCGGGGAAAAGATCTCAGGCGTGGGTTCACCCATGCGGGGTAAAGCAGAGGAAAACACAGACACCAACTCTTCTTCGCCATTGGAGTATGGAAGGAAGATAGCTTTAGCAGTGACAGAGAAGCTGAAGCCAGGGGAGGAAGACAAAGCACTTTCAGAGGTGATATCGGAGGCTTACAACACAAGTAAAGAGAAGGTAGTGAAAGCTGGAGAAAATCAGCCCAAAGGGAAGGTAACAGAGTCCGAGGAATTGACTCAGCGACTGGGGGGAGAGGATAATAATGAAGGAACACAGAGATACTCCCCAGCAACCTCCACCACTGCAGCGACGGTGAAGAATATGGCGGATATGGTGAGGGACAGTGTGGGGTCATGGATGGGAAAAGGTGGAGATCCTAATACTTCATAAGGTGAATCAAAATATAAAATCAAGCTTCATTGTGATTTCTTTTTATTAGTTATTTATTTCGTGAGGATTGAAGCAGGGGTTGAAGGATTTACAGATTCTACGGCCGCGCGGGAGAGGAGGCGGAGTAGTCCGGCGATTAACCGGGATCAGTAGAGATTTCGATGTTTTTAAGAGAAATACATATGTATACATATATATATATGGAAAATGTATGGAAAATAAAAATTGAAAGAAAGAGTAAAGGAATTGTGTACTTTTTGGCTTCTACTTTACTTCTTCTCCTCTTTCTTCTCTTCCTTCTTTTCTTCCTTCTTCTCTTCCTTCTTCTCTTCCTTTGCAGGTCCGACTGATATAATATCCACTTTACCTACTTTCTTCAATTTCTTCACAATCGCCACCGCGTCCATCGATCCAACCACCGTAAGTTTCTGATCCTTCAGATCCGCGGCGATCGAATCAACGCCTATTCATCCAACCATCACACACAATTTTTCGATCGTAAATGTAGAAGAAAAATGATACGGAAAACAAAGAATCGAATCGGAAACGAACCGTAGATGTCAGCAGCGGCTTCGATTGCTTTCTGCTTCGATTTGTCGTCCGTCATCGTCATTACCTTCAGCACCACTTTCTGCGAATCTCGAAATCAGAAAGAAAATCCGTAGAAGGAAAGAGAAAAACAGGGCGGAGGAATCAGAGAGAGAGAGAGAGATAAAGAAGAACCTGAGCCATTTGGTGAGATGAGGAAAAGCCGTGTAGAACAGAGAAAGGAGGGTGGGGATTGTAATTGTATTATGTTTATGAAGAACAGTGACGCATCCGCATGCCATCGGGGGGTTTATAAAGGGCACGCAACAACAGCCAAAATGCTCATGCCAAACAAATTCCCAATCCGAATTCTTTATTTTTTTTATTTTTTAAAATTGAAATAAAAACAAAAGCCAAATTTGTATTACTCCAAAATTCAACCCATTTATTTTGATTTTGAGACGTTAGATAAATAGGACTAAAAACTTTGCGTGTTTTTATGGGAACAGGCAGTGCAAAATCTACTCGATTCCCACATCGACTATTTTATCATTAAATTAAATCAAAATAAATTTAATGAATTCACTCATTAATAGAAAATTTCAATAAAAATATTTATAAATATCTAGAACCCACATCGACTATTTTATCATTAAATTAAATCAAAATAAATTTAATTAATTCACTCATTAATAGAAAATTTCAATGAAAATATTTATAAACATGTAGAAATACTAGCTTAAACCGCAAGAACATATTAATGACAATAGACACATTTTTGTTATTTTGCCGAACGTGTTGGCTAAAACAAGCAAACATATATATATATATATATATATATATATATTCGAGTTGGGCATACTGTATTTAATCTATAACGGAACTTCCATTAAGGAATGCGTGGTAGCACCAATTATGAGAAATCCACCGATCCACATGTGATGTGTGAACAATGAAAGTTGTGTACCATAGTCACAATAATTGAGCATGTCACACCGAAGTTTTATAGCTCTTGGTCCGCTATTCTGATCATGGTTTTTCAAGTTTCATAGCTCTTGGTCCGCTATTCTGATCATGGTTTTTCAAGTTCCATAGCTCTAGGTTCGCTATTCCAATCATGTGGATGAGGAGGGATTTAAATCCCCAACACCGTGGTTTTAGCCACATGCTCCAATTCTTTGAGCAATCAAATGCTCTAGCAGTGACAAACATAGCTTAACTAACTTAAAACCATAGATTTCAACGACAAGATTCAAATATTCTATTTCATATATCGAATAGAAGTGCAATTCAACAAAATTCAAGTTTAAAGAGTAAATTAAATTAATACGATGTTTCCATTTGGATGATAAAGCCTTTATTCATGAAAGCCTAAGCTAATTTGTTGAAGCTTCATTTGTTGAAGGTAGTGGCGTCTTTAACAGCATCAGCAGCACCGTGAGCCTTAGCCGCTATCTGTTGTCCGGCCTCTTGTATCGACTCCTTGGTTGATTGGAGTGTATCACTTGCCTTGTCCATCAAATTACTCGCCTTCTCCTACATGATCATATAAAGCAATATGTTAGCCATCATCGATTAAATGACCACCAAGTATTTAAGAAAACAGGGGCGAAGTGAACCTGGGCTTGGCCTTTGGCTTCTCCAGCTTGGTAGCTCAAACTTTGAGAGCTGTCTGCCATTTTGGTCCAAAAGAGTTGGAAAGGTGAAAGGGTTTGGTGAATAAAATTGTTTTTTTGTTGATTATGAGCACTCTGGTCGTGATTTTTGTACACAAGTTTGGATCTGAATATGGTCTACCCATTTAAAAGGGTGCACGCCACGTGGAAGTTTAGAGTTTGAGAGGCGGTGACACTTGTCGTGGTGTGGTTGGAGCTGTTCTACTTACGGGCCAATTGACCAGGATTTCAGTTCAGATTGTTTCTCCGCTAATATGTTATATATTTTGTCATAAAAAAATGTTTCTAAATTTTTTTTTTTCTTGAAATATTCTTATAATTAATTTTAGAAAATTAATATTTTTTTTTAAAATACTCTTAAATTTAATACACTCTACTTCAAAAAAAAGTTTAAAAATATCCTAAAATTTAAAAACTATTATTAACGCTTTCAACTTTAAATACTTTTTAAAATTTATAAGTAATTTTGGAACACTGTAATAATATTTTTAAACTAAAAAAAAGTGCTTTTGAAATTTAAAAAAAAGTTTAAGAGTATTAATGAAATTTTTGAAAGGGGTATTTTTTAAAATTTTAAAGTTCAAAAATGTTTTTTAAAATAAATATTAACAATTACGAAAATTAGTGTATATTTTATTAATTTACCCTTATATTTATATTTGAATATAAATCCTTTATTAATTTTAAATTTGATTAATGAATGCAATTGGCCATTTTTGCTTTGATTGCTTTTGGGTTCCTCATATATAATTATATACAGTAAGTCGTTGTTGTTGATTGTTGTCTTTGGGTTTCGAACTCCATATGGAAAAGGAGCGTTGTCTGCTGTTGTTGATTGCCTTTGGGTTCCGAATTCCATATGGAGAAGGAGCGCTGTTGTTGATTGCCTTTGGGTTCCGAATTCCATATGGAGAAGGAGCGTTGTTGTTTGCAAGGTATCGACCATTTACATGGACCGAGCATGATAAACGTGCCGACTAAGCTGTTGCCTTTTGCTTACATTTCCATATAACACCAATTTCAATTTCTCAAATCTTACTTTTCAAAAATCCTCAAATCTTACTTTTCAAAAATCTTGCTTTTAAAACTCTCCTTCAAAATTTGCCCCCGTTTTCTAAAAATCTTACTTTTCAAAAATCAATCTGCCCCGTTTTCTAAAAATCTTACTTTTCAAAACTTTCAAAACTCTCCTTCAAAACCTGCTCCCGTTTTCTAAAACTTTCTTAAACAGGTTTCTTGAACAGAGCCTGAGGCTCGAGTATACATTGGGCCTCTTTCGAAATCTACTTCCATTTTCTAAAACTTTCTTGAACAGGGCCTGAGGCTCGAGTATACGTTGCTTGGTCATGCTTGACCATAGGCAACACTCCCGTCAAAGTCAAAGTGCGATTATGACAATTTTTTTTATTTTTATTATTACAGTTATACACCTTTGAGACAACAAAACCTTCAAATATTATGATAAAACAATATGATACGGAACCATCAAATATTTTCATAAACTTAGAGATCAAAGTAAGAAAGAAGAGATCTGAGTTCAGATAATTCTCAAACTTGAAATAAAAACTTGCAATTTCCTCTCAAACATTAGAACAATTTTTTGAGGAAGTATTTCATAACACTACAAAGTACAAACCATGCTATAAAATACTTCCCAAAACATCCAAATATGAAAGGGCTACACGTATATTTGAGTTATAAATAAAATAATAAATAATCAAAAAAAAAAAAAATACAAAAGCTTCTCTAGAAGATGTGTATTGTTCGTTCAATAACAAACCATCCCACATGAACTTGGACCAAACACAAACGAGCCACAGACAGCTTCTTCTTGTCGGCATCTAAAATGCCCGTGCCTTAACAATGTCAAAGCTCATCTCACTCGGATCGGTCGCCTGCAACTCAAATTGAATGCCATCTAGCTCTCTCTTGAACCTGTCCTTCGAGCTCGCATACACCATCTTGCCCCTTACCTTCGATGTCTCGGGCGACCTAATCATAAAAATAGCAGTAAAAAACAATTTTTGGGTTGAACCCACGACCTAATCATAAAAATAGCGAGTAATAAAAAACAATTTCTGGGTTGAACCTACGACCTAATCATAAAAATAGCAAGTAATAAAAAACAATTTCTGGGTTGAACCTACGACCTAATCATAAAAATAGCGAGTAATAAAAAACAATTTCTGGGTTGAACCTACGACCTAATCATAAAAATAGCAAGTAAAAAACAATTTCTGGGTTGAACCTACGACCTAATCATAAAAATAGCGAGTAAAAAACAATTTTTGAGTTGAACCCACGACCTAATCATAAAAATAGTGAGTAAAAAACAATTTTTGGGTTGAACCCACGATTGATTACTGTTACGTGCATACCATGCAATGAAAAAAATCTTGCTCTTCTGGCAATTCTCATCAGTGATGAAGTCGAAATCAAAGACAGCATAGCGACACTCATCGGCAGGGAGAGATCCAGTGAAATCCTCGTATGTTTCTTCAGGTTTTCCGAGTTTCTCTACCACAATATCCTGTTGTTCAATCTTGAAGATGATGAACCTGTAATTCCTCTTTGCTTTCAGCTCCAAGAACTTCAACTTACATTCATCTCTCACGGTCATTCCAGATGCTGAGTTCGCCTAACTCAACAAACGAAGAAAGTTAACATAGTTTTTACCTCGATAATCATGATAACAACGAAAGAACAAGTACGAGAAAGGCATACCATGTTGTCTTGTTGAGGAGGAGGGAGGAGGGAAAGAGTGTAGTATGGAAAGGGAGATGAAGAAAGAGAGAAATAGAGGAGGAAAGGAATGGATTGGGAGGAAAATGAGAGGTTAGAAGAAGGAGAAGTTTAAGGAAGGAAACTAATTAATTTGAATATTTGACCAATTCCAACGCCTAAAGTTTAGGATATTATGTTACATCGTATTCTAAATTAAGAATAACTATGTTCTAAGCTTTGCTTAAAACATTAATTTAAGAACCATATATATATCACATATTTGTTTGTTGAATTTGAATGTAACAACCAGGTTTCAACTTTGAAATATTTTCCATTCAAAACAACAAATTGGGACATATATTTTCATGCACAACATTAAGGTTACAACGTTGTTGAAACCAAAAAAAAAAAAAAAAAAAAAAAAAAAAAAAAAAAAAAAAAA
>NW_019268538.1:1211502-1242955 GCF_002738365.1 Cucurbita moschata
AAAAAAAAAAAAAAAAAAAAAAAAAAAAAAAAAAAAAAAAAAAAAAAAAAAAAAAAAAAAAAAAAAAAAAAAAAAGTCAAAAAAGTTAAGTTGGTTTCAAAGGGTTGAAATTTTCATGATCTGGCTAATGTGTTTGGTTTTTTTTTGTGTATGATTATTAAAAAAAAAATTATTTTCATATTGGTAAATTATCATGTTTTTATTTTTTACTTTTAAAAAATTCTTCGGGTTATTCCGATAGTGGAACATAAGCATAATTCACGTACATTTCAAATCTCTATAATTCACGTTTGTTGTTCAAAATTTGCAAGATTACCACGTATATTTAGTACATGTTTTAAAATTACTCTTGAAGTAAAAAAAAATTTATACTCTTGGATAAAAACTCAAGTTCACTGCTAGTAGATATTGTACTCTTTGGACTTTACCTTTCGAGTTTCCCCGCAAGGTTTATAAATCACGACTGCTAGATGTGGAAACCGTTCCCTAGTAAACGCGTTTTAAAACCCTTGAAGGAAAGCTCGAAAGGAAAAGTAGAAAGAATACAATATCGACTTTAATTTAAGGTTTTGAAGTCACGTCTACTTTGTTTTAGATCATCACTATATCGGTTCTTCATTAAAAAATTTAACAAATTTCTACTCTAGAGTAATTTTATCAAGCCTAATATCAAAAAAATTAACCATAAGTAAAAAAGGAGTTGGTTAAATAAATTCCACTTTGATTGGCCTCAAAAAAGTTTCAAAGAAATAACGGGACGTGTGTTTTCTGTCCGTAGAATTGGGCGGACAAGCAAAGTTGACCCAAACGCCGTGTTCTTCGACACCTGTCAAAATCTCATTGGCCCACTTCTGTTTGAATTCTTTGGTGGCTTCCGCGCCTGATTTTGGCCTCCCTTTCACCCACGTGAAAAACCAACCCTACCCTTTTGAATAATCAAAACATTTATAATCCTAAAACTTGGTCCTATTTATTGGGAGCAACACGCAAACAATTTCTTCACATATATATATATACACACACATACATATTACCATAATTATATTTAATAAATTTATCTATTAATTATTAAATTTATATCTAACAAAATTTTAAACTATTGTGGAACACAAAATTAAAAATATTTAAAAATATTTAAATTTTATTAGTTTATAATGTTGGTAATAATAAAATGATAAAATAAATAAAGAAATAAATATTGGAATTAGGTAGGAAAGCAAACTTTATAGATTAAAAGCTTTAAAAATATTTGTCCCCTTTTTGTCCCCAAAGGGGTCAAAACAAAGGGTTGACTTGAAAAAACCGTTCATATATGGAAAACGTCTTCAATTCAAAGTCAAAATAAAAATAAAAATAAAAAAATAAATCCCCATATAATTCCTATAAATACCCACCAAATTCCATTCTTCCACCATCAACAAAGGATTTGAGACACTGATTTTAGAGAGAGAAAGCTAAGATGTTGGTTGAAGAAGCTTTTGGGTTAGTGATAATGGCGTTCTTGACTTCCTTGCTCTTCAAGATATTGTTTTCTTGTTGGATTTCACCATTTTTAGCCCACAAAAAGCTCAAGCGAAATGGGTTTCGAGGTCCGACCCCGAGTTTTCCTCTCGGGAATATTAGCGAGATGAAAAGGACAAGCTTTGATCGTGTGTTTGAGTCTTTGACGCATGATATACATTCCATTGTGTTTCCGTACTTTTCTCGGTGGCAAGCTGCCCATGGTTGGTGTTGTTTTTTTTTTTTTAATAATGAAATAAGTTGAGCTATGTTTAAATTGATAGTGATGTGTTTGTAATGATTATACATAGGGAAAGTATTTACGTATTGGTTAGGGACGGAGCCGTTCTTGTACGTTGCAGAGCCGGAGTTTGTGAAGATGTTGTCGAGGGAAGTGCAAGCTAAGTACTGGGGGAAGCCGTCGGTGTTCAAACGTGATAGGAAATCTATGTTTGGGAATGGATTGGTGATGGCTGAAGGAGACGAGTGGGTTCGACAAAGACACGTCATCACTCCTGCATTTAATCCTTCCAACTTGAAGGTTTTTTTTTTCCTCCTCAGTTAAAAGGCTACTTAGTTTATATTTGTGAAGGAAAAAAAAAACTCCTAAATTAAATTTTTTAAAATTTATATAATATTCTTAAATTTTCAAAAATATTTTTAAAAGGGTTTTGAAATTTTTCTTATAAACTTTTAAAATTAGTATAAACATATTTGTAAAAGAATTTAATTTTTTTTTTCATTAATATATATGAACGAAGTCCTCTATTTACATTTGAGTATTAAAAGCAAAAAAAAAAAAAGTATTAATGTAATTATTGAAAGTTTGGTTTTTTTTTAATTGAAAAGAAAGAGTTTAAAGATATTTTAAATTTAAAAAAAAAACTAAAAATATTAATAAATTTTTTTAAAAGTTAAAAAGATATTTTTGAAACAAAATATTAATTATTTTTATATAAAATTGAGATATTTAAAAAAAAAATAAGTTTAAGGGTATTTTTTAACGTTTTTTTTTCTAAATTTTAATCATATTGTCGATTTTTTTAAAAAATTCATTGGTATTTAGAAGACAAACTAGGAATTGGATGATATTTTGATGATATTTGGATTAATTTAACCCCATATATATATATATAATTTAAAACATGTCACATTCATACATTAGTAGTGTCAAAAGAACATGAAACATATAGACATGCAAACATTGATTGCCTTTCAGCGTGTATTCAATTTTCAAGTTTTTTTTTTATTTTTTGACCATTTCAAAGTATATATTATCAATTCCTTTTCAAAAAATAATAATTAGGAATGACCAACACGCAATCCGTACAGGCAATGGCAAGCTTAATGGTGGAGTCCACCACCCAAATGCTGGACAGGTGGGCCCACCTCGTACTCTCCGGCCATCCACAAATCGAAGTTGAAAACGAAATCACTTCCACCGCCGGCGAAATCATCGCCAAAACCAGCTTTGGAATCGATCATATAAGCGGCAGACAAGTCTTCCACAAACTCAGGAATCTCCAGATGACACTCTTTAAAACCAACCGTCTTGTCGGAGTTCCGTTCGCCGGGATTTTGAACGCCGGCAAGGCCCGAGAGGCCAAACGCCTTGGGGAAGAGATCGACGAGCTGTTTCGGGAGGTGATTACGGCGAGGAGAGAGAATCAGGCGGCGGCGGAAGTGGTGCAGCAGAATGATCTTTTGAGCTTGCTTTTGAAAGAGAGTGGCGGAGAGGGGAAGTTGGGGAGGTGGTTGAGTACGACGGAGCTGATTGATGAGTGTAAGACGTTTTTCTTTGGTGGGCATGAAACGACGGCGTTGGCTTTGACGTGGACTTTGCTGCTTTTGGGTATTCATACGGAGTGGCAAACTCAGCTGAGAGATGAGATTAAGGAAGTTCTTGGTGATAAAGAGAGTGACTTTGATTTCACTAAGCTTTCTCAGCTCAAAAAGGTATAAAAATTAAACCACGTTTTCATTAATCATAAAAGACATCAAAAAATCTGACACAATAAACAAAATGCAGATGGGATGGGTAATGAGCGAGGTTCTACGTCTATACCCGTCCGCACCCAACGTGCAAAGGCAAGCTAGAAGAGACATTACAGTAAACGGACTGACGATCCCAAACGGCACCAACATGTGGATAGATGTGGTGGCCATGCATCACGACGAGGCCCTTTGGGGCGAGCAGGTGAACGAGTTTCGGCCGGAGAGATTCGAACACGACGGGGTAGCTGGGGGGTGCAGCCACAAGATGGGGTATTTGCCGTTTGGGTTTGGAGGAAGAATGTGCGTTGGAAGGCACTTGACGTTCATGGAGTATAAGATTGTGTTGACGCTTATTTTGTGTAGGTTTTCATTCACATTGTCTCCTGATTACTGCCATTCGCCTTGCATTATGCTGTCGCTCCGGCCTGCGCATGGTCTACCTCTCATTTTTCAACTACTGGAACACTAATTTATGAGGGATTAGGTTGTTATAATGGATAAGGTAATGAGAAAGAGCTTGTGAAAATGAGCTCCTTTAGGAAGTGACGGCATGTTCAGTAAATTGGGGAGTTAGACAGTGTAAAGCAGGTTATCTATGGCTATATGTTGAACATCCGCTCATACTTGTCTAAGACAATACTTGTCTAAGACATATTGTCAATAACCGCTCTACTTGTCTAAGACATTGTCAACAACCACATACCGGTTCAACATACTTGATGCCATGAGACCTTTCTTTCTAATTTTCTAATTTTGTACAAGACTGAAATTCCACCCCCTAAAGACCATTTCATGCTATAATTTTCCCTTATGACCTTACAATACAATATATACATGTGTAACAAAATAATGGATTATTATAGAACTAATATTAAAAGGTCGAAAGATTTGAAAAATAGAACCATCTGATTTGATGCGTTCTCAATAGCTATGTGATGATCATCTGAGAGTGATCCGTACACTCAAAACATAGACAGGCTATTAATTCACCGAACCGCGACATTGAAAATAACAGAGCCATAACAAAATTGGGTGTTAGTAAAACGAGTTTAAAGATAACAAAACTGAAATAGTCTACAGCAAAGAGTTCAGTCTCTTAACAAATTCAGTAGTAAAACAACAAAAAAAAGAGTAGCCAGAGAGAAACTTTGAATATATGAGCACAAGTGTAGTGATCTCACTTCTTCTTCTCACCACCTCCACCGGCCCTGCAAAAATACAACATATCCAGAAATGGAATCAGAATGCTAATCATAATACTTATGAATTACGACTCGAACCATAACCAGATGTGAATCATTCGATTTAGTTACAAACAAAACATGATTCAGACCCCCATGTTTATGTAAAAACAGCAGTTTTGCGTTGTTAAAAGGACAGATTGGATTACCTCATCTTTCTTAGCACACTGGACATCTCCTCACGCTTCTTCTTGGCCCTCTTGTGAGTTCCAAGCTTTCTTTTGGCTACCTTCAAAGCACGCTTGTCTTTACCAACTTTAAGAAGCTCAGTGATTCTCTTTTCATATGGGGCGAAACCAGCAACTTCCCGGATCAAGCTCCGGACAAAAAGAACCCTTTTGCTTGATTTCTATATTAATAGATATAAAAACGGTAACATGAGAACACAATCTCACATTTAGTGGAAAAACTATGCCGATAGATGAGCAATATAACAAGACTTTCAGCATGATGTTAAAAGTATGTAACTACAGTTTAGAACTGGTCCAATAAAATGAAATAAAATAAGCTAATTCCTCAAGCAACTAAAAAAATAACTAACATCCCTGGCAAAACATGTTTAAACAGAGAAAACCCAACGCCTTACGTTTCCCCATTGAAGGAAATTCCAAAAGATCTAGTTATGTGGTGATTGACTTACTCCTTTGCGATCAGAGGGTCGTGGAGCCAACTCCTTCTTGGTGACTATGTGGCCCTTGTTCAGCCCAACAAAAAGGCCTGTATTCGGCTGTTTTGGAGCCATTACCTGCTTCAATAAAACTATCAGAAAACTAAGTTTAAATGCAAAATTCAAACGCTGCAAGACTAAAAGAGTTGGGTTTTAAAGTAAGCAAAGACAGATCAGACTCCTGACATTTGATCGTTGTAACTAAAATTGAGTGTTTAAATCAAGCAACAACCATGTAAAGCTCCAGCCACATCAAAATTTATTTTACTAAGCACGTTCAAAGTGCAAAAATTCTCAGTTGAAGGGATCCAAGCAGAATATAGTTTTCTGAGTAGAAAAGTAAAACCACAACGGAATACATTCAAATCATTACGGTGCCTACAGATATCGTGAGCTAATTAACGACTAGGCATCAAGCTGCAAATTAGAGAATACGTTAACAACTCACGAAACGTATATCATTAACAAAACGATTCAATACAGACCAATTGCTTGTCTAAGAACTTAGCAAACACAGATAAACTCAACTTCGTACGCAAAAACAAACTATCGATATCAAGCTCCAAAAATTGATCCACAGGACTAAGATCTATTCCCTTATCCCGGCGCCCACAGAACGAATAATGTCGAAGGAACACGAATTGGTAAGATGCAAAGCTAGGGTTTCTTACCTGTTCACAATGAGTGGAGACGTCCTAAGCCGGAGGAATGAAAAATTAGGGTTTAAGATTTAGAGGTATTTTTATATCGTGTGAATAATTGTTAATGGGCCGGACTTTCATTTGGGCTGTATTATTTACATAAATTATGTAAAATGTGAAACTGTATTATTTACATAAGTTACTCTTTTTTTTTTTAATTTAAATATTTTTTAAATGCCTTTTTGTAAGCTTATTATTATTATTATTATTAAAAACACTCGTATTTGTTTACATTTTTCTCACATGTATTTTTATACATAAATTTATCTAATTTGCTCTACACTTATATTAATATCAAATTACTATAAGCAACGACTATGTTCAAATTTGTACTAACACTACTATGATTAATTGACAATTACCGAGCACTGTTTGTGATGTCCCACGTTAGTTGGGGAGGAAAACAAAACACCTTTTGTAAGGATGTGGAAACCTTTCCTTTACAGACCCGTTTTAAACCCTTGAGGGAAAACCCGAAAGGGAAAGCCCAAAGAAGACAATATCTGTTAGCGGTGAATCAGGGTCGTTACAAATGGTATCAGAGCCAGACACCAAACAATGTGTCAGCCTTCTCGCTGTTCCCCGAAGGGAGGTAGAAACGAGGTGGTGTGCCAATAAGCACGCTGACCCTAAAGGGGTGGGTTGGGGGGAAGGGGTTTGGGGTCCCACATCGATTGGAGAAAGGAACGAATGCGAGGACACTGGGCCCTGAAGGGGGGTGAATTGTGATCTCCCACATTGGTTGGAGAGAATAACAAAACAAAAGGGTGTGGAAACTTTCCCCTATTAGACGTGTTTTAAAGCCTTGAGGGGAAGCTCGAAAGAAAAAGTCCAAAATGACAATATCTGCTAGCAGTGGATCAGGTTTGGGAGGTCCCACATCGATTAGAGAAAGGAACGAGTGCCAACAAGGACACTAGGTCTCGAAGGGAGGTGAATTGTGATGTCCCACATTGATTAGGGAGGAGAGCAAAACAAAAGGGTGTGGAAACCTTCCCCTAGTAGACATGTTTTAAAACCTTGAGGGGAACCCCGAAAGGAAAAGCCCAAAGAGAATAATATCTGCTAATAGTGGATCAAGGTCGTTACAAACGGTATCAGAGCTAGACATCGAACGATGTATTAGCCTTCTCGCTGTTCTCCAAAAGGGGGTAGACACGAGGCGATGTGCCAGTAAGGACGCTGGTCCTGAAGGGGAGGGGGGGGATGGATTGTGATGTCCCACATTGGTTGGGGAGGATAACACAACTTCTCCTAACAGACGCGTTTTAAAACGGGGGTCCCACATCGATTTGAGAAAGGAACGAGTGCCAGCGAGAACGCTAGGGCCCGAAGGGAGGTGAATTGTGATGTCTCAGATTGGTTGGAAGAGAAGAACAAAACACTATTTACAAGGGTGTGGAAACCTTCCGGAAGGGAAAGCACTTTATAATTCGAGAGTATTTTAATCAAATTTATATCTCAGTAAAAATGAGAAGATATTTCGACAGTTATTATTAATAAGATAGGTAACCCCGTTATCATTTTATTCCAGCAACATCAATTCGAGATAACTCGCATCAACGATCACAACAACATAAAAGTTCACCACCACCGGTGTCATCTCGTTTAGGCATACAAGATCCAGTGCCTCGATGTTGATGGAGGCAATCCAACTTACAGACATAATTCAGTTCATCTTTGGCACATGGACGAATGCAGCTCCACAAACCTTGCCCTTCAGCTGCCATGCCATGCAACGACCAGACATTAAATGTCATTAACAATGTTTCATAATAAAAAATAACAAAAATTGGATCAAAACACCTTACTTGATGCAACCAAACAAGAACACAAGAACATGACTGCGATGAACACTGCAAAAAGCTTTGGGGTTGCCATTTAAATTGATATGCTTTCAGAACCCAATCCTCATCAATTTATAATGAATTTGTTTTTTCATAAATAGCAATAACAACTGCATTTCATAAATAGCAATAACAACCTCGATTCTTATATTCCACACACGTACGCACGACTCCTGCGCGCGCGCACATATATATATATATATAATATTCTATAGTGAATTCAGTGTCATTCAAAGAATAACGATTTGAGTGATAATTGTTAACGAGTAAAGAATTATCGTGGAAATTCAAAGAGTAAAGAATTATCAAACAAATTTGCTTCTATTTAATAATTTTAATCAATCCAATCAAATTCAATTTAATTTCCAAAAAATTATGAAAAAACTTCTAAGTTTGGGTTTGATATCGATTTTTCTTTTTTAATATTTGGAAATGTAAAGGGCGTCGAACAGAAAGCTTTTTAGCTATCAAAAATCTATTTCAACGAAGAAATCACACGGTTTTATTTTTGAGAAAAATCAACTAAATAATGAAAGATTGGAATGATCGGAATGAATTTAGCTAAAAAAAAAAAAGTTTGGTAGAATTTCGTTTATAATTTTTGTTATATAAATAATAAATAATTAATAATTAAATAAAGTAATGTAAATTTATTATAAAAAAAACATTATCACTAAAATATATATATTCAAATAAAAATAAATATTTTTTTATCAAATTGTTATTCCATAAATTTAAGGATATTAAATTTCTTTCTTATTCCTGATTTTTAAATATAATAGTTGTATTTTGAGTTGAAACACGCGCTGGAGGATGCGCGTGGTTATAAGAATGAATAATTAGTTAAGTTGTAGGCCACAGTGAAACAAGGTGCAAATGAAAGTGCGACACGTGGGGGTAAATCCAGCTCATCCTGGTGAACGTCGTGGACGGCTCCAATTGGATTTCAAGTCTAGCCCTGGTAGGGTTACTTTCGGAAATTCACATTATAATGGAGGGAACAAAAAAGAATCAACGGTCATAAACGAATTAGCAACACGTGGTTGTGTGGATAGGTCACGTGACAAAACTGGGAATCGCAAAATTTAATCTCGAAGTTCAAATTTTCCCAGTAATTGACAGTTTTCTGGCTGAACATCTCTCCATTTCAATAATCCCAGCTACCATGTTCTTCCACAGATCAAATTTTCCCCTTCAATGCACGCAATCTTCCAAATTCATAAACCCTAATACAGGCGTTGACTTCCAGGTAGGTATAATCCTTCCTTTTCTATCTTTGGATTTATATGCATTTCTTATTTGGCTTTCTATGAATAGCTCTTAGCTTCCCAGCATTGACTCGATTTCTCTGTCTCGATAGTTAACTTTTAGAAATCCAGCGATTAAAGAACCTTTTCAATCTTTGAAATCCTGTTTTTCAGTTCAAAAATGTTCTGTGTATGATTCTGTTTCGCAAAAATTCGAAACCCAGATCCTCGTTTGTCTTGATTTTTCATTCCCGAATTAGTTTAGTTTCATGATCTTCAATGATTGGAAGCTACTCGAACGTTGATATGATGTTGGTTGCTGAATTGATTCGTTTTTATTGTAATATGTTTCTTGATGTCTTACATTTACTAGGAACATCCGCATGATTCATCGTTCCTTTGAGGTTAGATCATAGGCATCAATGTCTATCATATGTGGCGTGCCTATCCTTGAGTGTGTATGCTGTCTGGGATGTTCTCGTTGGGTCTGGAAACGTTGTCTGCACACAGCCGGGCATGACAGTGAAAATTGGGGCTTAGCCACTTCCGATGAGTTTGAGCCTATTCCCCGGGTTTGTAGATATATCCTAGCTGTGTATGAAGATGATATTCGAAAGCCCCTTTGGGAACCGGTGGGTGGTTATGGAATCAATCCAGATTTGTTACTTGTGAAGAAGACATACAAAGATACACGAGGGCGGGCTCCTCCATATATTTTATATCTTGATCATGATCATGGCGATATTGTTCTTGCTATCAGGGGACTTAATATGGCAAAGGAGAGTGATTATGCTGTTTTATTAGACAATAAGCTGGGAAAGAAGAAATTTGATGGTGGATATGTTCACAATGGGCTTCTGAAGGCAGCTGGGTGGGTTTTGGACACTGAGAATGAAACTTTAAAGGATTTGGTGAAGAAGTATCCAGACTATACTTTGACGTTTGCTGGGCATTCTCTTGGCTCCGGAGTAGCAGCCATGTTAACTTTGGTAGTTGCACAGAATCTTGAAAAATTGGAAAATATTGATCGGAAGCGGATAAGGTGCTATGCTATTGCTCCTGCTAGATGCATGTCCCTGAATCTGGCTGTTAGATATGCAGATATCATCCACTCTGTTGTTCTTCAGGTAAACTGTGTATGTTCTTAATTTTTTTTTATTTTACAAAGCATTCTGATAAGTCCTAGGATTTGTTTGTGTTATCTTCTATAACTACGAGGCTTCCACGTTGGTTGGAGAGGGAAACGAAACATTCCTTATAAGGGTGTGAAAACCTCTCCCTAGTAGACACTTTAAAATCTTGAAAGGAAGCCCGGAAGGAAAAGCCCAAAGAAGACAATATCTGCTAGTGGTGAGCTTGGGCTATTAGAAATGGTATTAGAGTCAGACACCGGGCGGTGTGCCAGCGAGGACGCTGGCCCCCAAAGGGGTTGGATTGTGAGATCCCGCATTAGTTGGAGAGGGGAACGAAACATTCCTTATAAAGGTGTGGAAACCTTTTCCTAGTAGACGCGTTTTAAACTTTGAGGGAAGAGCCGGGAAGGGAGAGCCCAAAGTGGACAATATCTGCTAGTGGTGGGCTTGGATGGTTAGAAATGATATCAGAGTCCAAACACTGGGCAGTGTCTCACCAAGGACGTTGGGCTCTCAAAGGGAGTGGATTGTAAGATCCCACATCGGTTGGAGAAGAGAATGAAACATTCTTTATAAGGGTGTGGAAATCTCTCCCTAGTAGATGCTTTTTAAAATTTTGAGGGGAAACCAAAAGAAAAAATTCAAAGAGGATAACATCGGCTAGCAATGGACTTGAATTTGAATTTGGGCTTACTTGAATTTGGATTTGAGCTTGGGGCTGTTCCATTATCATTTCTTGAAGTGTGCTCAATATGTGCAGAATTTATGCTTGCTAATTGAAATGTAACGGTGATTATTATTCTGATCCAGGATGACTTCTTACCTAGGACAGCCACCCCCTTGGAAGACATTTTTAAGTCACTACTCTGGTATGGTTCATGATTCATGTCTCTCTATGGTGTTAATACTTTTTAGTTTGTTGGTAAAGTAAATATTGCTGCAAACATAGAGAGCTCTATTCTTGCAGTGTGAACTGATTCTTATGTTAAAGATCATTGCATAGAAGTAACAACAGAAACTTTTCATTTTTGTGAAAGTAAAAGATTGAAAATGGAAGCTTTGATGTATTCAGTGATTATAAGTTTCTCAATAATCATTTGAAATTATCCCTTCCCCAACAATGATATTACATAAATTGGTTCGTTTTCCTTGTAGTTTGCCATGCCTTCTATGCCTGAGGTGCCTGCGGGATACGTGTGTATCAGAGGACCGGATGCTTAAAGATCCAAGGAGGCTTTATGCACCTGGTCGACTCTATCACATCGTCGAGCGAAAGCCCTTCAGGTAAAAAAGACATGAATTTTCCATATTAAGTTGGTTAATGTGGTGGAGAATTCTTGCGTCCCTTCAAGTTGGTGAAATTTTGTTTCATGTTTCGTTCAAACAAGAAAACATACCAGTTAAGACTGTGCTTGTTATGTGGAAAGAATTTATTGTTTTATTACAAGCATGTATGTTCATAAAGTTGAGACACTGAGTTTATGACCTTCCTATACTTTGTGCGGAAAGGAAGCCTCTTCTAACCATAAGCCCAAGTTCACCGCTAGCAGATATTATCTTTTTTGGACTTTTCCTTTCGGGATTCCCTTCAAGATTTTTAAAATGTGTCTACTAGGGAGAGGTTTCCACACGCTTATCAAGAATGTTTTGTTCCCCTCTCCAACCGATGTGGGATCTCACCATCCACTTCCCTTTGAGGTCCAGCGTCCTCGCTGGCATACTGCCTAGTGTCTACCCCACTTTGGGGCTCAGCGTCCTCGCTGGCACACTGCCCAGTGTCCACCCCCTTCAAGGCCTAGCGTCCTTGCTGACACACCGCCTGGTGTCCACCCCCTTTAGGGCCTAGTGTCCTCGCTGGCACACTGATTGGTGTCCACCTCCCTTCAGGACCAGCGTCCTTGCTAGCACACTGTCCGGTGTCAATCCCGATCTCACATCGGTTGGAGAGAGGAATGAACCCTTCTTTATAAGCGTGTGGAAACCTCTCTCTAGCATATACGTTTTAAAACCTTGAGGGAAATTCCGGAAGGAAAAATTCAAAAAAGACAATATCTGCCGGCGATGGACTTAGGACTTAGGATATTATTGAAATGTTAGCTTTCTAGACCATTGAAACATGTCCTGCTCTAACATTGAATGGATTCACCTGATGTTTCTTGCTGAAAGATGCGGAAGGTTTCCACCTGTGGTGAAGACGGCTGTTCCAGTAGATGGGCGGTTTGAACACATAGTTCTTTCTTGTAATGCAACTTCTGACCATGCCATCATTTGGATAGAAAAAGAAGCCAAACAAGCCCTGGAAGTAAGTTTCATCATTCTACCAAGCCTTTTATGCCGACTGTTTCAAGTTTAATGAAAATTTGAAATACAACACAACCATTTGCTTCTGTCAACTTCAGTTAATGCACAAGGATAATAAAGCCATGCAGATACCACCCCAACAGAAGATGGAGAGGCAAGAGACTTTAGCTAGAGAGCATAGCGAAGAGTATAAGGCTGCACTGCAACGTGCCGTGACATTAGCAGTGCCACATGCCTACGCGCTTGCCCCATACGGGACCTTCGGCAAGACAGATGATGGGGAAGAAGAAGAAGAAGAGTCACCAGGATCAAGTGGAGGGTCATCCAGGAGGAAGAAAGAAACTTGGAATGAACTGATAGAACGTCTTTACGACAAGGAGGATTCAAAACACGCAGTGCTGAAGAAATCAGTGAGTAGTATTTGATGTTGCATTGTGGCCATTCATATGAATATTTGTTGCAATACTTCTGTATAATAATGTATACTTGCACTTGGATTATTTGCTTACAATAGTATATACTTGCTCACTCCTAGTAAATATTGTTTGTTTTGGACGGTTACATATCGTCATCAGAGGTTTCCACATCATTATAAAAAAAATGTTTCGTTCTCCTCTTTAATCGGTGTGGAATCTCAAAATCCACCCCTTGGAGCCAGCATCCTCGCTGACATACTGCCCAATGTCTAACTCATTACCATTTGTAACAGCCAAAATCTACCGCTAGCAGATGTCTGCTCTACCCTATTACATATTGTCATAAATATCACGGTGGTTTGAAAACATATATATTAGGGAGAGGTTTTCACATAAGAAATGTTTAGTTCCTCTATCCAACTGATATGGGGTCTCATATCATATCAAAATTGAGATGGCCGAGTTGGTCTAAGGTGCCAGATTAAGATTCTGGTCCGAAAGGGCGTGGATTCAAATCCCACTAAAAAAAAGTCTTGGGTGTTTTCTTTCCTTTTGTCTAAACAAAAGCTTCCCGTATACCACAAACCTTCCCTATCAATTTTCTTTCTTTCCTTCCAACCAAACAATTCCTCTCTCTCTCTTCTTATAAAACTCATTTCCCTTTCTTTCTCACGAACAACATTTCAGATTTTAGTTTCATATTTTTCCTCACACTCTCATGAAGAAATCAAAGCTTGTTTCTCGTCTCCGAACATTCCTTTCCGGTAATTCTAATCACCCCATATATGATTTTCGTTCATATAGTGTCGGTAAGAATGTTTTTTTATTACCAACATCATCAAAATAAGAGTATACACGTAAAGGTAAAGAATGTTAATATTATTTTAAAAATTCAATTAGTACTGAAAGTAAAGTATTTAAGTATTTAAAAGTGGGGTGTTAATGATTTTTTTTTTTTTTTAATTTTAAAGGTATAATTGAAATTTAACAGTTTAAAATTTATACATGTAATTGAGATAAAATACAAAATACAAAATTTATGAATATTTTTGTTAATTTAACCTTTATTTTGATTATTTGTGTTGAATAGATGGTGGGGTACACATTAGGAGCCGTCCAATAGGCGTAGATGTGCGGGAGGAGTACGCAAACGCCTTCCGCACGGAATCATATCTAGATTTCTGGACACGTGTCGTGGCCTTAAAAGACGTAGTAGTGGAGTCCACAACAGCAAGCCGGCTGTCGTCTTACCGGCTATTCGCCGAACATCTACTGGACCCAACTGAGCCCACCGTCAAAAGAATCCTAAATTGGGCCCATCTACGGCCCAACTTCAAATCCCTTCTCTCAGACTATTTCTCCCACACAGCCAATGCCTCTCTCTTATGTAGCCGTTTACTCAAAGACATGAACCATTTACGTCCAGAAATTGCCATCCAGTCCTTACAAAACCCAGAATTTAATTTCAAACCCCTCTCCATCCACAACCCATTTCCAGCAATAATCCAAAACGGATGCGCCAAATTGCTGAAACAGCTGGAGTTCAACCGCGACAAGGCTCGAACCAAGGTCAAGAGGGTCAGATATTTCCAGCATAGTTCAGCTGGGTTGTTGGTGGCTGTGACCGCGTCGCTTACTGTAATACTCGTGACTCATGGAATTGGTTTAGTGGTTGTTGCTGCTGCACCGGGTCTCGTTGGCCTTGTGGGTGCTGTGAAGTTAGCTAGGGTTAAGGAGGTGGCTCGAGTGCTGGATGTGGCTGCCAAAGCGACGTACACTTTGAATAGGGATTTCGACACGGTTGGTCGGCTGGTGGCTCGGTTGAATCAGGAGGTGGAGCACATGAAGGGGCTGATGAGGTTCTGGGTTGAGCGAGGGGAAGGTCGTGATGGACGGCATGGCGGCGTTGGGGAAGTGGCGCGCCAGTTGCAGCAATGCCGTCTCAATTTGGGGCAACATTTGGATGAACTTGAGGAGCATTTGTATTTGTGTTTTATGACCATAAATCGAGCTAGAAATCTCGTGCTCAAACAGATTCTGGTTCGGGCTTAAGAAGAAGATATTGTCTTTTTTGAATTTTTTCTTACAGAACTTCTACTCAAAATTTTTAAAATGAGCATGTTAGAGAGAGATTTCTACACTCGATCTCTATGCCAGTTACCTCAATTTCATATATAAAAGTTAATTTTTTCCTCGTAAATTTAAAATAAAAATATAATGAACTTCTTGATTTGTGAGCGAGATGTGTACATAAATAAAATGAAACTACGTCTGAATGGAGTAATCTTGATGATGATATCACTACTTATATCAATAAGTTGCACATTTTTTTCGGTGACTGAAATTCTATGGTTAAGTCTGGTTTAATTGAAACAATTCTCTGTTTGATCTCTTAGGAATTTGTTGGTAAAACTCGTGTAAGTGTGAACAAAACATGTTCAAAAGACTCGTAAAGAATGTCGGAGCCACCAGGTGAGTTCGTCGTTATTTAAAAAAAAAATTAATTAAAAGAAAATGGTAAACTTATGTTTGTGATAATAATAAGATAATGTAAAATATAGTTAATAAAAAAATCACGAAAGAATCCGAAAAAGCAAGGAATGTACACTTGGCGAAGTATGATTGGGCGAAAGAGAACCAATGAAAAGTTGCGAATAAGCTTGAAAAAAAAAAAAAAGTAGGGCAGCCCACGTGGCAAGGTTCGGGTAGCGTTTGGGGGTTATATTTGTAAGGACCCCACAAGGAGGGCCTAAGGTCCTCAGGTTAAGCATAGAATAAAAATTCTTGTACCCTAATTTAAATCATCTCATATTTCTCTTCTACTCCACTCTATCACATCATTCATCTCATACCATTTTTCTTACCTTTTTTTTCGTAATTAATTATTAAATTAAGGGCTCGCCGTAACGTATTTAAATCCGTAAGGAATTAGTCTCTATCCCTTTTTAATATTAAAAAAATCTAGTGGTTGATTTGCACGTTATGAATAATGGGTCACCTTCATCGAAGGAGTCGGGTTATAACAATATAGCTAAGCTCAATAGACAACCTTAAATAGTATTTTTTTATTTATTTATTATAGTTTATGTTTGACTTTGATGTGTTGTCGATGTTGTTGAGAAACTACTGAAGTGTTGGGTTTTCTTAACCCGAGATTATTTGAAAAGTAAGTAAGAGTAGTTCTTTTGAAGAGCAAAATGCTCGGTTATTTGTCTTAGAATCAAGTTATTTGATATGAAATGAATTCAATGATTTCTTTTAGTAACGAGCAAGTGAGTTCACTATTGACTTATAAGATACTGACCTTTTATCTAAAAAAATATTTTTTTTATTCCGTAAAAATGCTTTTTAAAGTATATGAAAAATATTTTAGCACGAAAAGCACATGATTTTCACAACAACGCTTATAGAATAAGTGCTTTCACTTTTAACACCTTTTTACTCTTTATAAAAGCATTTATTCTAAATAAATGCTTTCATTTTTATTGAAAAAACCTAATCACGAATTCATCTATATATAAATAAAATTATAACTCTGAAATTGAAAAACAAAAATCCAATTTATTTTAGAGAAGAAAATGGATTAAGCCCAAATAAACGCTCAAATCAAGGTATGTGATGTCCCACATTAGTTGGGTAGGAGAACAAAACACCTTTAAAGTCTTGAGGGAAAGCCCGAAAGGAAAAATCCAAAGAGAACAGTATCTGCTAGCAGTGGGATCTGGGACGTTACAAATGGTATTAGAACCAGACACCGGAGTATGTGCCAACGAGAGGCCCTTTCCCAAAGGGGGTAGACAAGAGACGGTGTGCCAGTAAGGACGCTGGCCCCAAAGGAGGGTGAATTTGGCGTGGTCACCCATTGATTCAAGAAAGGAAAGAGTGTCAGTGAGGGCGTTGGGCCCTGAAGGAGAGTGGATTGTGGTCACACATTGATAGGAGAAAGGAAAGAGTGCCAGCAAGGACGCTAGGCCCCAAAGGGGGTGGATCGTGATGTCGATGGATTGTAGATGTCCCACCTTGGTTGTGGAGGAGAACAAAACAGGCTTTTAAGGAAAGAAAGAGTGTCAGCAGAGTAAGCTGGATAGACTGTGACGTAAAATCCCAAAGCCTAAAGATGACAATATTTAGATTTGAGCCAACGTCCATGCCCCTCTCCTATTAGTTAATTTTTTAGTAAAAATTAAATAATTTTAAAGATTTAAACTTTTATTTAAAGAATAGTTGGATTAAAATAAACCAATTATAATATTTTGTTTAAAAAGGTTTTAGTTTTATTAAAAAAAAAAGATTATATTAAATATTCTCCGTTAAATATATTCTTCCGACCCCTTTTCCCATCCTCACTTGATAATAATAACAATAATTATTTTATAATATGTGTTTCAACTATTAAAAACTTTGTAGTAAAATTTAAATTATTATTTTTTGTTTAATAATTTATTTTTCTTATATGTTTGAACTTTAAACCATTATGATATTTAAATTTGTGGAACATTTTGACTTATATCTATTTTTTTTATGATTATCTCAAGTTGACATGCATGTGAAATATTAATTTATTTTAAATACAGTTCTTTTTTTTTTTATTGGGAATAGATTTTTCAAAAGAAATTTATAAAAATGGAAAATAATTTCCCACAAAATTCCATAAATTAAGTAATAATATATTTGAAAAAAAAATTAAAAAAAAATATATATTAGAAAATGGTTTGAAAATGTTGTGTCATCCATTTCAAATAGTAATCATTTTAGTAAATACATTAAACAAAAGAAAAATCAATTTTCAGGCATTTTCATGTCTCTTTGCTTAGACATACTCTCTGTCTCTCCTCTTTCTCTCTCTCTCTCTGTCTCTCTCTCTCTCTCTGTCTCTCTCTCTCTCCCTCCTAATTTCTTTAGCTTCTTCTCCATCTCTGAACCGATCTGCCAATCACGGAATTAAATTTTGTTTTGGGTGCAAGTTCGTGGTCTTTCCTTTTTTTCTTCTTCTTCTTCCTCGATCATTTGAACTTCAATTTCGAGGGTTTTCGCTTTTCATCACTATTCAATTTGATTGATTCCCTTTGTTTCTTCATCTGATTCGGCCGAAATTGCGAAGTGAGTTCTGCGGGATCTGTAGTTCTTAGCGACTTTCTTTTCAGTAAGTTTTCTATGATTCTCTCCTGTTTACATCTCTATTAGTTGATTTCTCTCATGTTTAAGCTTGGTTAGTGATTAACTATTTCGTGTTCACTGTTTTTCATTCTTGAAATTTTAGTAGATCTGCATTTTTAAGCAGTTTTTGTGTATTTTGAGGTTGAAACTCGGGGATTAGTTCCGAGAATATTGGAGAACCGAATGGAAAATGAATAGGAGTGTGTTCTGTTCTTGATGCTGCAACTGTTAGAAAATGACCAAATATGAATTGTTGAAGTTGGATAGTGTAGAAAATTAGTACCCAAATCATATTATGAATGTAGAGATGAGTATCCATTTGGAAATCTTATGTGGTGATTATATTTGTTTGAAGTAAAAGAAGTATGGCTCCATGGTGGGGGAAATCATCATCAAAAGAAGCAAAGAAGAGCAAGGAAAGTTTTATCAATGCATTGCAGAGAAAACTTAGAACAGCTGATGGTAAAACAAACAGCAGATCAGGAGGATCTCCAAGAACTTGTAATGATAATGATACAATTTCTGAGCAAGGAACTCGATCTCCTATTCTTTTGAGAACAATTTCACCTTCAAAACAAGTATCAAGATGTCAAAGCTTTTCTTCTGAAAGGCCACAAGCTCAACCTCTACCTCTTCCAGGTGTGCAGCCGCCGATTGTAGGTCGTAATGACTCTGGGATTAGTATTTCGCCAAAACCGAGTTCTGAAAGAAGCTCCAAGCCATCGTCATATCTACCACTCCCAAGACCAGCATGCATACCCAGGAGGCCTAACCATGCTGATTTAGATGCAGAGCTTGGTGTAGGTTCAGTGTCCAGTGAGAGCTCGAATGATAGCGCGGATCTACTAGATTCGCGCCATCGTAGTCCTCAGGCAACTGACTATGATCTCGGGTCTAAAACGGCTGCAGGCAGTCCTTCGAGGTGAGCTGCAATGACCTATAACTTTAGTGGAATGCTCATACTTCACCTGTTTGTTTCAATTATTTTTTCTGTTGTAGTGCCATTGTCAAGGATCAGTCTTCTATTGTCACTCCACCAAGTTCACGAGAGCCCAGAAAACCAGCAAATATCTCCTTGAGCAACCACATTTTCTCCACATCACCCAAAAGGAGGCCTTTAAGCAGTCATGTTCCAAATCTGCAAGTACCATATAATGGGAATTTTTGTATTGCTCCAGACAGTTCAATGTCAAGTCCTTCAAGAAGTCCCATAAGGGCTTTTAGCACAGAGCAAGTTATTAACAATGCTGTTAGTTCTGGAAAGTTCTATATGGATCTCACTTTTCCTGGGTCAGGCCATTGTTCTAGTCCTGGTTCTGGTTACAATTCAGGGCATAACTCAATGGGTGGTGATTTATCAGGACAGCTATTTTTGCAACAAAGCCGAGGTAGCCCGGAGTATTCACCAGCTCCCAGTCCCAGAATGACTAGCCCTGGTCCTAGCTCCAGAGTCCATAGTGGTGCAGTGACACCAATTCATCCTAGAGCAGGAGGGATACCAACCGAGTCACAGACATGGCCTGACGAGAAGCAAACACACCGCCTACCTCTACCTCCGGTCGCAATTTCCAATGCTCCTTTTTCTCATTCCAATTCAGCTGCAACATCTCCCTCTGTTCCAAGAAGTCCTGGAAGAGCTGATAATCCAGCAAGCCCAGGCTCCCGTTGGAAAAAGGGGAAGCTTTTGGGTAGGGGGACCTTTGGTCATGTGTATGTTGGTTTCAACAGGTACACAGGCCTTTTCATTATCTGCTGCTTAGAACTTTCCTGCTGCCTTGGTGCACATTCTCCTGATTCTTATTATTTGTTCTTATTCTTGACTGGTTTAGTGAAAGTGGTGAAATGTGTGCAATGAAGGAGGTTACATTATTTTCAGATGATGCAAAGTCCAAGGAGAGTGGCAAGCAATTAATGCAAGTATGTTCCTGATTGATGGGAAATAATCCTTAATTTCTGTGCTTTGTCCTGTTTTTTTTCTGCCTCAAAGAACTACTTGGTATTGAAACAATTCAGTATTGTTCAGGAAATCACCTTGTTGAGTCGTTTACGACATCCAAACATTGTGCAGTATTATGGATCTGAAACGGTACCCATCAAATTCTACTGAGTTCAAGTTGTGTAAGGTTGTACATTACTTAGCTTAAAGATATTGTATGCAGGTTGGGGACAGGCTTTACATTTACCTTGAATATGTATCTGGTGGCTCTATTTACAAGCTTCTCCAGGAATATGGACAGCTTGGAGAAGTTGCACTTCGTAGTTATACCCAGCAAATACTGTCCGGGCTTGCGTATTTACATGCTAAGAGTACTGTTCATAGGTGAATTGAATCAGCCAAGCTTGTTCTGGTAGTTTGAAGTATAAACTTATGTTACTTCCATAACTTGGTTTAATTTTTTCTTTACAGGGATATCAAAGGAGCAAATATACTCGTTGATCCCACGGGGCGTGTTAAGTTGGCTGACTTTGGGATGGCAAAACATGTAAGCTTCTCTGTGCTATACACGAATCGTGTGTATATAGACTCGTTAGAGGAAGTATTGTTTTACTTTATTTATCCATCTTACTTTACTTATCCTGAATTTTCTTTCAGATAACTGGGCAATCGTGCCCTTTGTCGCTTAAAGGCAGCCCATACTGGATGGCACCGGAGGTCGGACCGCCCTTGTTTACTAATGCAAATTCTTGTTATGACTTTCTTAGGCTAAAAGTTTAATCCAAATTCATTTCTTGTACAGGTTATAAAGAATTCAAATGGTTGTAATCTTGCTGTGGATATTTGGAGTCTTGGATGCACTGTTTTGGAGATGGCTACAACGAAGCCTCCTTGGAGTCAATATGAGGGAGTAAGTGACTTAAACCAAAGTTCTGATCTTTCTATCTTGAATTTTTATAACTTAGTAATTGTTTTCGGGTCCCTGTTAGGTTGTGTTTTAGATAGGCCTATTGTAATAGTTCAAGCTAACCACTAATAGATATGGTCTTTTTTGAGATTTCCCTCAAAATTTTAAAATTGTCTGTTAAGGAGAAGTTTCCACACTCTTATGAGGAACGCGTTCCCCTCTCATAGCCAGACATTAGGCTGTGTGCCAACGAGGACGTTGGGCCTCCAAGAGGGTGGATTGTGAGATCCATCATCGATTGGAGAGCGGAACGAAACATTTTTTTGAAGGGTGTAGAAACCTCTCTCTAGTGGACGCGTTTTAAAACCTTGAGGTGAAGGAAATTCCAAAGAGGAAAATATCTGCTAGCAATGGACGGACACTTAGGCTGTTACACCTACATTGCCTACATTTTTTTCACTTTTTCGACACTTAGACTGTTACACCTACATTTTTTCACTTTTTCTTTATTTTTACTGATGAGTTATGTTTGATGCTGAGGTCTACAGGTCGCTGCAATGTTTAAGATTGGCAATGGCAAAGAACTTCCCGAAATCCCAGATCATCTTCCGCACGATGGAAAAGATTTCGTTAGACAATGTCTGCAACGTAATCCAGCTCATCGTCCTACAGCTGCTCAACTTTTGGAACATCCTTTTGTAAAACATGCTTCACCTCTTGAAAGACCGATTTCGGGTTCTGAGCATTCAGGAAGGAATCCCAGCTTCTTGGATTCTGATAGATCTGCAGCTCCTTCATCTAGACTCTCCACAGCTGTGTTTCATTCCAGGTTCTTTTGAATCTCTCACGGTGTGTGTATTGTGTTGTTGTCAATAGGCAAATTTTCATGTTTTCTTTTTCCGTTCTGTCAGTGAAACTCATATACCGAGGAACCTTTCATGTCCTGTTTCCCCCATTGGAAGCCCTCTGGTGCACTCTCGATCGCCACAGCACCCGAGTGGAAGAATGTCTCCGTCGCCCATCTCTAGCCCTCGGAACATGTCAGGTGCATCGACTCCGCTCACGGGAGGAAGCGGTGCTATTCCACACCAGCATCTCAAACAATCACCGTACCTACAGGAGGGTTTTGGGAGCTTGCCGAAGCCTTCAATAGGTCCCTATAGTAATGGTCCTTCATATCAGGATTCGAACCCCGACATCTTTCAAGGGATGGGGATTCAACCAGGTTCTCACATCTTCTCCGAGCAATTTGGAAAGCCTGCTTGGGAATTATACGACGGGCAGGCAGTCTTGGCCGATCGTGTTTCTAGGCAGCTCCTGAGTGATCACATAACAACTCCCTCCCTGGATCTAAATCCGAACTCTCTTTCGACCAACCGCAGATAGTCGGATTTAAGCAACTGCTTGAATTTTCACGGACCCATCTACCAGAGGAAGCTCACAAGAGGGTTCTGGTCTCTCTTCTTTGGCAGACTTGAAACCGAAACCGAACGATGAAGAAACTAAGCAGTGTCATGTCATAAAGACCTGCTACGAACGGACCTGTGCCGTAAGGTCTCTAATATCTTGAAAGAACTGGAGAAAGTTGATTTCACTATCACATGATATATAAGGTTCCTTACAACGACTAACAGATAAAGAAAGGTGAAGTTCTTGATGGAAGTATGCATACGCCCGCACAAGCTGGCTTTCGGGTACGCAGAAACCTTATTTTTGTTGGTAGCTTATGATATGGTGGCATCAAATTGTACAAAATTAAGTACAATTTTGCTTTAGGATTGAACCTGAAGAGATCTATGTTATGGCAATACACCAAGCCAAAGAAACATTCATGGCAATGAAAGCTGTACACTTAAACCTCGTCGAATAAGATGTTATGAAGATTGAAATGGTAAAATCCCTATCCATCAGACCCCCCCTTATGTCTGAAGCTTATGTACAGGAAGTAAAAGACTGATCTGGGGTTCTAAATTTGTCAATGGAAGCACCAAATCTCGACCAACTCCGTGCATTCATACCGTTAATGCTTGGTCGAGAGCGTTACTGTATACTGTTTGATCATATCAACTGTATGTACATCCCACTCAGTAATTCAGCAAAAAAAATGGAAAAAAAGAAAGATTCATATTTGAATCTCTATATGGATCATCATCTGTTGATAGAGAATATATGTTATACAGGTTGTTTTCAGCATATTGGTGGCTTGTTAATACTAATCCATCTAATTCTAAATCCTTAGTAATCCAAATGTTTAATACGTATATGATAGATAGTGTAATTCTAAACAAATTTATAGCAATATCACACATAACATAGATTCAGACATAAACTCCAGCCTGAAAATTACTTGAACAGTTGGATGATAGTACCTTCATTTACGAGGATCGTAGGTCGAATCCCCTTCCCTTATTTGTGGTGTTATACTCTAAAAACACACAGCAACACAACCTAACTTGATAGAAATATAAGAACAATGATGTATAGAGGAAACTGAGCTGAGTTATTTGAGTAAGTTAGTGGTAAAATCCCAAAGTTTCTTAGCCAGATCAACATCCTGCCCATGTTGACTTGCCTTGTTTAGGTTACTATTCAGAAAATATTCACCACTCACTCCCTTCACTTGTGGATGCAATGCTACATAGCAGGTTGTTGCTGCACCCTGCAAATTCGGACCCTCGTCAATAAACAACTAACCCCAATATGCATTTTGCTTCTAGTGGTCGAGATATGCTATTTAAGAATGTCGAAGTTTTATTTGATAACGATTTTGTCTTTAGAATGAAGATTACCTGTTGAACATTTTTGAATACGAGTTTGCCGACAGTGTTCGCAATACCTACATGAAAAACAAAAGTAGTTTTCAGGCTGATGAAGCTAGCAATAATACAAGAAAAAAAATGGTGGATTCGAAAAATTATAAGTCTGTAGTATTAAGATACATATCTACTGAACTGAACTGCTGCATTATACTCATGTAGGGAGAAGTTTTCGTACGAAAACGTAAGCATTCGAGATAGACAACAGAACAGAGGAGATTTCAGCCCAATTTCATCGACGCAGTAATAGAAAAGTCAGCTACCATCAATGTGATGGGAGAAATAGACTTCAATAGGATCCCAAATGTATAAGCAACCGTTAACTAAAGACCCGTTTGATAATCGTTTGGTAAGCCTATAAATACTATTCACATTGTTATTAATTTGTTATCGAACGGAGCTTCGGTATTACCATTGCCAAAACTGAAATGGCGGAAAAGATTTGTGGCAATTATTCCTGGGTGAAGTGAGTTTGCAGTTATGTTTACTCCTTCTTCCTGTACAAGAACAACCCATCAGTTTTAATTAGTGAACAAAACAAGAACGAAAAACGAACTAAATTTAACGAAAATAAGCTCTTGGTCTCAACAATTTGCCTCCCTATATGAAGAACATATCTATCAGACTGTAGTAAGAGTAACAGCAGCATTGACTGAAGTTTGCCAATGAATAATAATTTTAGATTTGGAAGACACAGATTGAACTTAAATTTATTATACTATGCCCTTATATGTTCATTGTTTCTCGTTTCTCGTTTTTGGTTCGTTTGTTTCCACCATCAACCAAGGAAGTTCCCGTACCTTGAAACGTCTTGTAAGTTCATTGGCATGCAGAACATTACATAACTTTGATTGGCCATAAGCTAGCATTTTTTTGTACCTACAATGAGAGAATTTGAACACATGAACTATCAATTGGAAAGGAAGTGGCAATTTGATCACGTTGAGGGCAATGCTTAAAACAGAGCAAATAAAAGATGGCAGCAAGCATCAAATATGCAAACTGAGTTACTTGTTTGATCTATTCTGCAGGCAATGTAAGGAGTTGAAACTCATCTGCATTTCAGTAGGAGGAAAACAAAGAACTGCCTAGCACTTACCTTGATTCATCGTTAATCCCGTCAAATCGGATGCCTTCAGGATATGTATAACGGTGAGCTTCCGAGGAGACGTTAACAATTCTTCCTTCTTTTTTACTTTTAATGGCAGTTTTCTTCATACTATCCAACAGTAGATCTGTCAAGAGGAAATGACCTGCACGAACTCGAGTATAAAGTCGTTAATGATCAGCTGTATAATAAGTTAGCTTCCTATAGCAGCCAATATATCAATGTAATAAACTCAAAGTCCTAAAGCTAAGCGAGGCCTACTGCCTAATCTCCTCATGGCCACAGCCTCAATTTCTCAGCCAATCATGTTGGGCCATAACAAGTTCATGTAAACTCTTGTTGTGTCAATGGTTTCACGAGTATTCTATATATACATCTTCTTGCAAGTTCATATAGATTAAACGCTTTCAGTACACAAGAAATAATCTATCACATAAGCGACATACCTAAGTGATTTGTTGCAAATTGCAGTTCTATGTTATCTTTTGAAAGTCCAAAAGGGGCAGCCATGACTCCTGCATTATTACTTCCACCACAGAAAAGAACAGATATGAAACAGATTGCTAGTTTATAGTCCTGTATGTCACTGTAGTGGCTATCAATTCTTACATGAGGATATTAAGTGGAAGCCCAGCTGACTGATAATTTGAGGCAAATTTTCTCACAGAAGCCATGGAGCTAAGATCCAACTCCATGGCATCAATTTTTGCAGAAGGGTTCTCCTTGATGATGGTTTCTCTTACATTTCTACCAGCTTCTAAGTTCCTAATACCCATAACAACATGGACTCCGCGTAATGCAAGAACACGCGCAGTTTCAGAGCCAATACCACTCGACGCTCCTGAAGAAGAACACCCATATGTTATAAACAATAACGAAAGCACAATCCCCAGAAGATTCTAATGGAAACCTATTAGCATAAACCCAGATGTATAATCGAAGGAGGATGATACCCAGTTCAAAATACATAAACAAGAACTGTTGTAGAGTAAATTCGGACCTGTAACAATGGCGGTGAGTCCTGTGCCATCGATTCCGTTTGTAACTTCCTCGGCGGTGGAAGAAGACGAAAACCCGGAGGGCCCTTTTCTTCTGAATAACCACATTCCGTTGAGCGATGGAATTTCTGACGCACTTGAGAGTTTTTGAATCTGGAAATTGCTTTTAGAGACCAACCAGTTGTGGCCAACTCATTTTCTTGATAAGAACCATGCATTCTGCCACCTCTCTCTCGCATGTCAATCGGGCCCAATTTCACTCAATATATCCCAAGTACGCGCCGGATGGAAACTAAAGCTAATCTGTCAATTCAATTGAAAAAAATGGGTTCGATGTACGATCCTGAAGAATCAATGTTGCGCCTATTTTTCTTCTAGATATCAAGTGGATGGAGGATAAGTATCGATGGGTGCTCGCCCGTTCCAACTTTTCTTTAGCTTTTTGGAGCGCACAGTTGAGAGATAGCGATGGCTTCTTTGTGTCTTGCAAAGATGGGGCAAGTAAAGTTCTAAGGTTCATAGCGAGACAAGTCATCATTATTTATAGTTATGATAGGTGGGAAGTGAAAATGTATTTATGTGTGCTAGTGACACGTCCTCCTAACGCTTATTTTTACATGACCGGATTAATTCGGTTACGTGTTTGTTATATATTTTCATTTTTTTTAACTACTTGACAACACGAGGAAACTACTTTTTAAGGTTTTAAATATGGTGTTCGGAGTAATATGTTTACATCTTAAAATGAAATATTTGAAAAACGATATGAGTTATGTAAATGCTGAGCGTTAGATGGAGGAAAAACGTGTATGCTAGAGAGGGATTTCTGCACCATTATAAGGAATGTTTTCTTCCCCTCTTTAACCCGTGTAGGAGCTCACAATTCATCCATTTCGGATACTGTTCGATGTCTAACTCTAATACCATTTGTAACAACTCTATTCGCAGATATTGTCCTATTTAGATTTTCTCTTGAGCTTCCCCTCAAAGTTTTAAAACGTTGGTCGGGGTCAATTGTGAGTTCTAGTAAGGGTATGAAAATCTCTTACTAACAGACCTGTTTTAAAAACATTGATGAAAAGACAAAAAAAAAAAAAAAAATCAACTAAAACAATATCTACCGACAGTGAGTCCATTTTTTTATATGATATTCTGAAACGTAACTATTATCACGTGCGCGGCCAGTTTGGTTAGTTGAGGTCACGTGCCAAACACGAACTGAACACACATTGTTGAGCGTTAGTGAGGGCAAACAAAAAAAAAAAAAAAGTAAAATCTGAAGTGCAGAATATCAGCGGAGGCCTGTGTGAAACCCTAGCTCCGCTCTGCTTCCCCCACCTTCGCCCAATCTTTCATTTGATGTGCAATATTTCCGACTTCGAGGTGCCATATTTCCGATTTCGAGGTACGAATTTGTGTTTTTTCCTTCCTATATTTCCAGCTCAATCGCGTTTTACCATATCTTAGTCTATCTTTTTAGCTCCTGTTCGTGGGGATTCCGATTCATTTCATCAACGCCAAGAGGGGGGTTTTGAACATGAGCTTGGTTTTGAGGTACGAATTTTCATTTGATCACTGTTTCTTCATCGGAAATGGACTCGATTATTCTTTTAATTTGTCGTGAGGGGATACGATTAGTGATTCAGTTTTGGATTATTTTCGTTTACCGTTTTCTCTTAATTGAAATACGGGCACCGGAAAGATTTTGAGATTTCCTCTACTTTTGTTGTATGTAGTATGTTTTAGAAATGAAGTTTCTTCAGTAGCTACTGTTGAAGTTGATGATTCAAATAGCTATGCAGGGTGCCCTTCTTGTTATCTAGCTAGTGCACGAACATTTGAAATTGAACAAATTTGGAGAGTAAAAGCATAGAACCATTAGATATAAGCTTAGAATCATGCAATTAGTGGGTAATTTAGTGCTTCTTGGAAGGTACAAATCCTTGTAGTTGCAACCAAGTAAGATTACTTTATGTTTTATCCCAAAGGAAGAGCGCTCAATCTTTGGATTTCGAAAGAGAGTAATATCTCTTGAAGGCTTTTGGCAGATACACAGGCAACAAGAACCCAAACAGATTGAAGCTCCAAAGCGCCATGTTGATTACAGCAAGTGCCCTTCCGACGAACAGAGCCGCTGGTTTCTTATCTTCTTTGGCGAACTCTTCCCGCAGCCACTCAAAGAGGGTGAAGATCCTCCTTGAGTTGTAGAAAACTGGCACAAACACGCGGATTGGCGTCGAGAATCTGTCGTTCCATGCCACGCCTTCCATGAAAACCTGGTAAGAATATCAGTAGAAAGATTATACATACCATACTATCATGCTATTTCTTTCAAGATTGGTCACTAGTTAGGAATTGGGATTGTTTATTAGTTCATAAACTAGACTAAATTATAGAAAAGAAATACATCTGTTCTTTAGTTTTGAAGTTTGAACAAAAAAATCTGACTCAAAAGCATCAATCTTCTGTCGTGGTTGTGTGGAAAGTTACAGAAATTAAAAACCCATGGTGAAGAAGAAAGAAAGGAACCTGGCTGGCGAGAAGAAAGACATGGGGAGAAGCGGCTTTGATGCCCTCTTGATCATCTTGAAAGAATCCTACTAAAATGTAGGCTATGGGGAGGAACAGCCCCACCACGGCGGCGAACAACACGTACTGCTGGAGCAGCTTGTTCTGCTGGCTGAACACCGTCGGCTCCTCGCCCTCCAGCCTTGGAAACGCCACTCTGGAAAGGAAGTACGTGTACATAATCGAAAGCACCACAAACGCCAAGTCCTCTGCACACACCAATCCGCTGGCAGAGAAGATCACCATCAACGCCAGCATATTCAGGTGGCGGAAACTCAGAAACACCGCCGGCTTCTTCCGCCCCAATTTCATCCCCCGATGCTGCTGCTGCTTTGGGTCGCATGTTTCTTCGTGGAGGAGTTCTTGCTCCTTTGGGAGGCTCATGTCCACTCCGCCGGACATTTTTCTTCGTCTGATTTTTTTTTTTTCCTTCCTTTTACAGAGGAGAAGTGAAATGGGTGAAGGAGGAGAAAGGTAATGGAGATTGGAGTTTCAGTTTGAGAAGGAGTGTGGCAAGGAAAGTGGGCAAGTGGCGGCTGCTGGTTGGTTCCATGAACACGTGGTGGTGGTGGTGCCGGTGCTGGTGGAGCTCTGTGTAGCTGGGATCTTCTTTCTGGGTAAGTTAGGGTGGGTCCGGTCAATTTTGGCCTCACCTTTTAATGGTTTTCTATGTTTGATCTTAACAAATGACCTGTATGTGTACTAACATTATTTTAAGTCACATACATGAATGAAATTGGATAACGAGAATGAAGAAATTAAGTGTCAGCAAAAGAGTCAATAAAGCAATAGAACAGACCAGAGTAAAACAAGAATTGGGCCACCAAGGAGATGAAATAAATTTGGAGAGACGGGAACGAAGCATTTCTTATAAAAATGTGGAAACCTTTTTCTAATAGATGTGTTTTAAAACTGTGAGGTTGATGACGGCACGTAACGGACTAAAGCTGACAATATCTACTAGGCATTAAGTTGTTACAAATGGTATCAGAGCCAATCACTGGACGGTGTGAGACATTGGTCGAAGTAGGGCTATACCCTCTTCATAGTAGACGCGTTTTGAAATCACGAGACTAACGACGATACGTAATTGTGAGATTTCACGTTGGTTGGAGAGGGTAACGAAGCATTTAAGGGAGTGGAAATCTTTCATTAGTAAATGCGTTTTAAAACTGTGAGGTTGACGACGATACGTAATGAAGTAAAGCAGACAATATCTACTAGCGATGAGTTTGAGTTGTTAAGCGATGAGTTTGAGTTGTTAAGTCCAAGTCTCAAACCGATCGTTCTTGAAGGGTTGCCCAATACTCTCTTGACCCATGAAACCCCAATCTTCTGTTGGGCTTTTTAAAGGTTAGAATTCTACACCCAAGGCTCAAAACGGTTGGAAATTACTGTTTTGATGACCTCGAGCACGACCCACCTTTAAAGAAGGTGAATTATAAAGACTAAACACCCAAAAGCTCACCCAGTCAAAGCCTAATAGTATAGCATAATTGAAAGGTGATAGAGAATATATTTCTTTCTTAGTGAGTGTGAGTGATCCATCAATTGCTTGGTGCTCACTTTGAGCCAATATTAATACCAAGAAAAAGAATACAATCCATGCATGTGACATGTTTCATCAAATGTCTCCCCCTACTAAAAAAATAAAAAAAAATTAAAATTAAAATTAAAAGGTTAAATTTTTTATATTTTTATTCCAGAATGTTCGTAAATAAAAAAAAGTTCTTTTTTTTTATTATTTAAATTTCTAATATTTAAAATAAGATTGATATATAAAAGAATGAGTGGAATTATGAAAAATAACGACAAAAAAAAAAATATTGATTCATATACTAATAAAAAAAATTTACTATTATTTTTTTATAAAATATTAATAGTACTTTTGAATAGATATTTTTTATTATTGTAACATATTTTATTTTTTGCATAATTTTTTAATAATGTGAAAAAGATACCTTTTTGGTACCAAAAGGGAAGAAAAAAAAAGGAACAATAATTTGTTATTCATATCCAATATATCTTCATCTTTTCAATTTTTAAAACTTTTGAAGTGGGTCAATAATTTAATATAAATTTGAAGGGGCGGGCCCCACTCCCCTAAACCCAAACATTTAAATAAATTCTAATATAAATATAAAACCAAATAATCCCAATAATAATAATAATAATAAAGAGATGGAATTTAGAGGGTTCATCAGTAATTCCGTGTGGGCGACCTACTGACAGCTTCCTGTGACTCCACACTGCGATCTTGCCACGTTTCCTCTCGACAATCGCATCCGACGGCTCGGGGACAAATGGAAATTTGGATGTGCCAATTCACCGCTGCTTAGATCGGCGCTCAGAAACAGTTTCTTCTTTTTCCTTAATGACGTTTTTGCCCCTCTCTTTTATTTATTTATTTATTTTTCAATGATTTCACGTTGTCTGCCCCTTTCTTCCTACATTTTTGTATTAGTCTAACCCTCTATCTTAATCCGGATTAAGTAGGTTAATTAAGAGCTTTTTTTAGTTTTTATATTTTAAAAAATTAAAATTTGGTAATAAAAATCTTATTTACCGTTAGTTACTGTAATTTTATGGTTTTAATTATAATTCAATCATGGTTTTAGTTCGGACCCAGTTATAATTTTATTAGAATATAGACATTTGTGTAATTAATTTTTTGAAAGGACAAAATTGTCATTTAATGAATTAAAATGCTTTTCTGGACTTTTAAACAAGGTTTTATTATTGTGCCAAAATATTTAATTTTAAACTTTTAAGTATTTTGAACTTTAAATAAAAATATAAATAGACGGGTAATTAAGTTTTTCTATTTCACGTTTTTTCTTTTGAAAATTGACTTAAAATACATTTAAAAATCTGCAAAAACACAAATTAAAAAAAAAAAAAAAAAAAAAAAAAAA
>NW_019268538.1:1243723-1253882 GCF_002738365.1 Cucurbita moschata
AAAAAAAAAAAAAAAAAAAAAAAAAGCTCTTGGGTAAATGAGATTTGAAGGATGTGATGTGTGTTTTTACCGTGAATTATTTACTCCACTTTGTAAAAGGTTTCACCAATTATTGTCCATATGGATAATGTAATATACCAATAAAATTCACTCTTTCTGACACCTTTTTCATCCACTTTTATAATTCTCTATCAATATTTCTACAAAATATTAAACAAAAGGTGAAATACTCAACAATTTTTTTAAGAAAAATGGTTTTAAGTAAATGGTGTTAGATGAAAGTCCCACATCGACTAATTTAAAGAATAGTCATGAGTTTATAATCAAGAAATACTCTCTCCGTTAACGTCAGACTTTTTGGGGAAGCTCAAAGCAAAGCCATGAGTGGTCATACTCAAAGTAGACAATATCATACCATTATGTTCATATGACTAATGGGTTTAAATAGATTATATATTTTTATTATTAGAGATCATATCTTTAAATTTATGATAGAGGCCGATTCTCAAGCGAAATCTATACCTAATTTGATTGAAGTATTCAAATTAACAATAATCATTATAAAAAGACTTAGACGAACATTATATTAATACTGTACCGTTCGTCTTAAAAATAAAATATCATATATTATGTACTAAAAATGTCTTCTTTTTAATAAGTACTCACAGCTTTGATTGGCTTGCAAGAAAGTGAAAAGAAATGTGTGCAAGCCAGTTTTTTTTTTTTTTGGGGTAAAATTTGACTTTTTGGCTTTTGATTTTTTTAAATATTTTTTTTTAGTTATGAGTACGAGAATTTAAACTCTAACAATAAAAAATAAAATAGTGAAAAAGTTAATGTCAAAGAACTCGTAGCGTTTGCGCGTCAACTTCCTCATTAGCGTGTGAGATTCTCTTAGTCGGCTCTACGTTGCATTATATAATACTCTTTATATTCTTTATTTTTAATTTTTGTGGCCTTTATTCTTTTTTAACTCTTAATTTATTGTTTATGGATTAGTTTCTTATCCTCGAAAATCATGTGAATTAATTAACCAATTATTTAATGATTAGGACTAACCCTTGTTTTTATAGAATTAAAATGTAATGGTTTGCGAGGGAATTATAATAATTAAAATAAAATTAGTTTTTTTAACTAAATTTTCACGATGTAAAAAAAAAAATTAAAATCTAATTTGATTTTCTTTATGGTAATAAATGAAATTAAATTGCAAAAGATTTAAAGATTTTAATTTTATTTTATTTTCCAGAATTTTCTCTCGTCAATTTAATTACGCCTTATTGGCGGTCCTTCACCGACTCCTAAAAGTTGGTACCAAATCAAATATTAAGGGAGTTTTAAAATTACGATTTTACCCATAGAATGTGCTTTATTCTCCATTTAAAATAAACATGACACGTGGTAATACCCCTATTTCTATAATCTTAGCCTGTCAACTTGGACTAATATCAAATTTTCCTATATATTATAATACGTTACGTCTAAATTATTTTACGGTTTAAGAAACAAATTTAACCGATCCATTTTGATATAAAAAATGACATTTTTGTGTAAGTCATTTAAAATTTAAAAATTTCTTTCTTATTCCAAAATTAAAATTCATTATTTGACTTTTACGGTTGACTTGATTGCCGTATTAATATTTACATTGGAATTGAATTCATTCAAGATTACTTATTTCACAAGTAACTACAGAGAGATTGACGAAAAGACGGTTTTATCCAAATTATATTAAAAGTAAATGTTGTTTATTTATAATAGTTTGGTTAAAAGATGAATTAATCCCTAATTTGGAATGAATTTGAAATCAATTAATTTGGACTTCTAATCTGTTTCCACCGTGAGAAAATAAGACAATAAATGGATTAAAAAAGAGTGGGAAAACATAAAAGGAATGTGATTGGATGGAATTTGAGTTAGGCAAGGGACAACGTGGCCATGTGTGAGAAATTGACACGTGTCAAAGTATATCTGACTTGGCCAATATTTCGAAGAAACATGAAGAGAAAATATGTTAGTTGGTAACTAATTTCTCCTCCAAATTTCCCCCACACGCTACCCATTTTCGATTTTTTAAAAATAATTTTATCAAATAATATTTTTAAATTAAATATTTTTCATTTTTTGTTTATTTTTAACCTCTATTCTTTTAATACATCAATTTTAATTATTTTGCTTTAGTTTATTTTCAAAATATTTATTTTGATATGGATTAATTTGAACAAATTATTTTTTATTTTTTAATCATAATTTCAGCAAAATTTAATTTAATTTTTATTATTTTTACTTACAATTAGATTATTGTATATTAAAAAAAATAGATATATAAAGTAAAAAAATAAAATAAAATTATCGGTAGGATTTGCTTTTGCCAAACAAATTCAACAAACTCTTTTTTAATTAAAAATATTTAATATTTAAGCAAATTTATCCAAATATATAATTTTAAAATTATAATTTTCTCGTTAATGTTACTAGTTTTAGACTTTAGTAGGCTTTAATAAGTATGAACAATTGGTTAATCATATCGATATCACATTAGATACCACGTCACCATTACATCAAAATTATATATATATATATATATATATTATTTAATATCACCCGCTAGGAAGTTGTTAGAATTAATAAATTATAGACCTAATTTCATTTTAGCCTAAAATCTTCTCTACTTAAACGTCTCAACATTAATTATTTTTATATAGTTTTTAAGGTATGGTTGATACCATTCCAAAAATGGTATGATACAAAATGATATGAATAACACAAATTTAATATTTGAATATTATTAATTTTCCAATAATTATTTAGCTAACATCGCTACCCACCCACAGTGCTATCCAATTTAGTTATTTTAAAAAAATTAAATATGATGAAATTCCAATTATACCCTCACGGTAAGTGAATTTCGATATTGGTTGTCATGTAATTTTAATATTTAGTAATAGGAAATGGAATAATTAAAAAGTATTGGACGTAAATGAAAAGAAAAAAAAGTAGTGCGGGGATTATTGAATAAAAGAAACATATTATAAATAAATAATAATAATGAAAGGAAGGGAAATGGAAACGAGGTAACCGACAGGTGGCGGTGAGGGGGGTGTCGCAATCGAAGAGAATGGATTTTGGTAACCGGTTGAATGAAGGAAGGAGGGAAGGGAAGGGCGTTTTTAAACGGAAGTGGCTGTCACAAAGTACTGCATGAATGTTCCTCTCCCCTTTGTACACGTGTGAAACTATATTTCCACTGATTCAATTCTATGCCCTTTTTTGTCCTTTCCTTTTCCTTTTCTTTTTCCTTTTTTTTTAATAAATTTTAATTTCACCTGTCAGATTATCACTCCCGGATTTTGCCCCTTTCATCCACGCGTCTCCCATCGCGCGTGCCCATCTATCCCTTCTTTTCTTCTTTATTAAAATTATAAATAAAACCAATATTTTAATATTTTTATTTTTTTGAATAATACAAAACAAATACAAATAAATGAGACATTTATTTGAGTGACGCATTCCATAACAACTCTTTCTTTAATAATATTTTTTCAATTTTGTTCTTAATATCAATAAAGCATAGTTTACCAACACAAATCGCCAAATTAATAATAATAAAAAAAAATCATAATCATATAAATAGAAAGCACGACGTCATTTAATACATACCATAAAAATTAGTTTGAAATTAATATTATTTAATGAAGGAAAAAAAAACATATTTTGAAAATCAAGGGAAATGAAGCAGACGCGCGGTAGATGAGAGTAGGGAATGAAGCGAAAGTTTCGTGAAAAGTAAGGAGCATGGGTTGGGTCGATCCATCTCTCGTCTCATCCAACGGCCCACATTTTTTTAAAAAGAAAAAAGAAAAAAAAAACAGAGAGGTATTTGATAGAAGGATAGAACAGAGGATGGTGGCCGGTGGGGTTGAAATTTTTGAAAAAAGGCTGTTTCTTTAATCTTCTTCCCTGATTCCTCTCTTTCCTTTTACTCTTTCTTTTTATATAATTTACATTCTTCCAAATTCTCTCTTCCCCTTTCATTCTCTCCGCCGTTATCGCCACCGCGAAAGGCAGAGGATTACAGAGATGCAGTCAGGTTTCACCGGCGGTGGACCACCGGATTTCTATACTTCCGGCAGATCCATGGCGAATCCTTCTCATCCTAATCCTTACCGATCCCAGCTCTCCGGTGGGGCTTTCGTAGATCCGACTATCCCTCAGATCGCTCGCCAAATACCCTCTTCTTTGCTCGGTAAACGGAATCTCTCCGATCTTCACTCTCTTAATCAATATACCCACCATAATCTTCCGGTCAATAATCTCTTCCTCCGCTCTGTTAAGCCCAGAGCCGGATTCAGTCACCCGATTTCTCCTCTTTCCAATTTCGATTTGTACTCCACTATGTCTCTGCCGTCGTCGGAGGTTCAGACCCACCGTCTTTATGGGTCGTCCTCTGCGGCGGTTCTTCAGCAGCTCCGTCAACAGCCCAACTCTTCGGCGGTGACGCTCAGGGATTTGCAGAATCTGGACTCGGAGAAGAAGAAGATGATGAATCACCGCCTTCAGGAGTTGGAGAAACAGCTTCTTGAAGATAACGACGACGATGATGGAAGTGATGCGGCGTCTGTGATTACGAGTTCGACTAGCGCTTGGTGTGAGACGATGTATAATCTAATTAGTCCGACGGCGCCGCCGAATCAGAAGCCGGTTTCCACTTCGCCGACTACCTCTGCTTCGTCTTCTTGTTCTTCGTCTACGTCGTCCTCTGTAGCTTCTCCGTCCTCTGATTCTTGGAAACAGTCTGTAATCGAGGCTGCGGCGGCGATTTCTGAGGGGAAATTGGATGTTGTGGATGAGATTCTTGCGCCGGTGGTTAAGATTTCGAATGCGAGAGGTAGTTCTGTGCAGAGATTGGCAGAGTATATGGTTTTCGCTCTGAAATCGCGGGTTAATCCAGCGGAATTTCCGCCTCCGGTGGCGGAGATTTTTGGCGACGAGCACTCGGCGGCGACTCAGTCGCTTTACGATGTTTCTCCTTGCTTTAAGCTTGCTTTCATGGCGGCGAATCTCGCGATTCTTGAGGCGATTGAGGAAGAGGATCGGAAATTACACATTGTGGATTTCGATATCGGGAAGGGAGGTCAGTATATGAATCTAATCCACCTTCTCTCCGGTCGTCAGAAAGGGAAGGTCGTTGTGAAATTGACGGCGGTTGTGGCGGAGAACGGCAGAGACGAGAGGTTGAAACACGTCGGCGAGTCACTGAGTCAACTAGCAAAAGAACTCGGCGTCGGGTTCAAATTCAACATGGTAAAACAAGAACCATCGGAGCTGACGCGCGAGTCACTCGGGTGCGATGCAGATGAATCACTAGCAGTGAATTTCGCATTCAAGTTATACCAGATGCCGGACGAGAGCGTGTCAACGGAGAATCCCCGGGACGAGCTTCTCCGGCGCGTGAAGGCGTTGGCACCCGCCGTCGTGACGGTAATGGAGCAAGAATTAAACACGAACACCGCCCCGTTTGCAGCGCGCGTGAGCGAGTCATGCATCTACTACGGCTCGCTGTTTGACTCGATCGACTCAACCGTGTGGTGCGACCACCCGGACCGGGTCAAGGTGGAGGAAGGGCTCGGGCGGAAGCTTGCGAATTCGCTGGCTTGCGAAGGTAGAGAGCGCGTGGAAAGATGCGAGGTTTCAGGGAAGTGGCGGGCCAGAATGGGGATGGCCGGGTTCGAGTCTAGGCGGATGAGTGAAATGGTAGCCGAGTCGATGAAAACCCGGCTGAGTTCAGGGTACCGAGTCAACCCGGGGTTCACCGTTAAAGAAGAAAACGGAGGGATTTGCTTCGGTTGGATGGGTCGGACGCTCACCGTCACAACCGCATGGCGTTAGTTAACAACATCACTCATTGCTATGTTTTTTGTTTTTGTTTTTTTTTTTTTCCTTTTCTTAATATTACCTAATTTTCTAAGGTATCAATATTAATATTAATATTAACATTTTCCCAAGAAAATTCTTTTTTTTTTTTTATTTTAAAAAAGGGATTAATATTTTTCCTAATTTTGGGGTGTGTGAAAGCGGAAGTTTGGTGAAGTGCCAACTGGTAGCGTCGATTCCCCACTTTTAATTTTTTCCTAATTTTTGTTTTATATAAATATTTGTGAATGACGTGTCAATTTCTGATTGGTTGGTGTAATATATTTGCCACTCGATTTCACTTTTTCTTTGTAATCATTAATAGTAGTTACCTAATTCAAAAGTCAATTAGTTTTCACTATAATAAAATAATATTTTTTTATTATAAAAAATAAAGGGGTAATTTTTGTCATTAATGCAATGTAATATTTATTGCCTTTTCTCGTCTTGGCATGTTACTATTGGTCACAATATTATTTGCCATTAAATATTTATCTTAGACCCTAAAAATTATGTATTTAGATAATAAAAAAAATATTTAATTCCAATTCCGTCGTGAAGGATTCGTGTGAGATATGGAGGATCGAAACATTCTTTATAAGAGAGAAAACTTCTTTTCTTTCTAACCCATTTTAAAAAAATTTAAAATTTTGAAGATAAAATAAAAAAATATATTTAAAAAAAAATTGACAGAGGAGAGAGAGAGGAGTTAATGTGGAGCCCAAAGAAGTGTTTAGGGTTTGGCATCTGAAATGACTTGACATTCAATGGAAGCACAAAATTACTAATCCTCATCTTTGAGCAACTTCATTCCAAAAAGTACATTTTTTTTCAATTTTTTTTTCTTCCAAATTATGGGTTTTGTCATTTAATACTTCTCGGGTCCGTACTTGTCTTAGAATATAAATGTCATATTTTCAAGCTTAATAGGTCTCGATGTACAATTAGTTAATCTCTGCTTAACAAATTGCAATACATATGTTAGCTGGATAAACTTCTCACTACTAGAGGTTGATTAACGACCCTTTAGTAAGTATCAAAATGATATCATAAACATGAGGAAGACTAACATTATACTTAAAACAACTATGATACTATGAAGTTCAATGATGATAAACAACTTGCTAACCGAGTTTAGTCGCAACCTCTAGTAACTCTAACATAGTCTCTCGGTAATATAAAGAGGATCATAGATGATTATACATTACATAAACCTCATTCGCAAAGAATAATAATCAACACCATTAGAGAGTGACACTTTTTTTTTTAATTATGGAGTGAGATGAACAAATGAACTATTAGTTTAAACATAGTAATTAGTGTATTCATTCGAGACATCCAGATTGCCTAAACTCTAATTTCATAATTGTGAAAGAGATGGTGATGTGGTCGGTAAATATTTGGATCCTATAAAAGTAATTATTTCTATTTAGAAGAAAAATTATAGTGAACATGTTAATAAAGACAATTATTGGGGTCCTTAATTAGGACGACTGCTAATAGTAAATTAGCATCTAATAAGGATTTCCAAAGTCATGTCAGCATTCATACAACAGTGAATGTGTGATCAGACACCTTACGAGCCACTTTAGACATATTTTTTACATCATCAATCGAAAGGTCAAAAGTTCAAATCATCTGTAAACGTATTTTACGGGAAAAGAAACAAAATTATTCATTAACACGTGACATAAATGATTGTTTCCATTTCAAAATAGCACAACCCCACAAACTCCTTTAGACATTATCTTTTTGCTTCTTTCAAAAGAAGGCATCATTCTTATATTAAGGGGTAAAAAAAAAGGATTAGTAGTCAAAATTCAAATCCCAGGACGCAAAGAGAATCCCGAGAGAGAAAATTTGCTGCTCTTTCTCTATGATGTTTTTGGCCTTTTTCAAGAGTCAAAAGTTTGTGTACGCTTCTGTCTCCCCTGTGGGGAGTTCTTCTGGAAAACATCGCTATTTTGACCAGTTTCAAGGTGAATAAGAAACAGCCAAACTGATCTGCTTGAGGCTTCTGTGTTTAACACTATCCTTAAAGAAAAAGAACCATCAAGAAATTGAGAAACTACAGCAGTTCTGTTCTTTATTCACTTCTTTTGTACTTGTCAATGATAAATCTTCACAAGATTCATTCCAGTTAAGCATTTTTTTAGAGTCATGATCTTATATAACACTGCAAAAACTTACCTTTTGAACTTACATTGCTGCATTCAGTGCTCGACCGCCCGAGCTTCTGGGTCCTTTCCTTCCCCAACGACAAGAAAATGAAAATTTTGATCCTTTCAACAGAAAATAAATGGCATCTTGCATTTTGATCACCTGAAGCATTGAGAGTTTGAATGTTGTCTGACCATATGGATAAATTCCAAAGCAAGAATAGATTGTTCAACTGCTCTTACAAACATATAATAGAGAAGTACTCAAGGGTTTTGCCAGTTTTTCCAATTTTCTGCTGATACATTTTATCAAGATATCTATACATTGTTCTATTGTCAGTCACCATTATTACATGTTCCAAATTTTAGGGAGAAAATTTCATTCCACAACAGTAATGATTGGTGTCTAATCACCATCTACTAATATAATAGATCGATTAGATGTATTAAAGAACTACGTAATCCTCATTAAAATTATGACGTTTTACATCAATTGGGCAAACCAAGGCTTCTATGTGGGGCCACAAGGAGCCAATGGAAAGATGTTTGATCATACACGTAATGAAGTATGTGGAAAGGAATGTAAATAGAAATTTGATGTTTAAGAAAACTTACGTGTTTTTTCTACAAACGCCTGAGGATCATCACCCCAAAACTGATGCCCAGGAAAGTAGCAATTGCAATACCGAAAATGCCAGCAAGAATAGAAGGAACCACCAAAGATCTCCAACCCTTGGCAGTTGCCATTCCACATGCTGTTGTTGGGCCTCCAATGTTGGCATTTGAAGCCAGAAGCAACAGCTTTAAATCAATGCTGAATAGCTTTCCAAAACCAAGAATTACAAGAAGATGGACTGTAACTTGAACTAGAGCAAACATGAAAATACTTGGTGCATTGTTGATGACATACCACACACTCCCACTAGCACCGACAACCGCAAAGAACACCTGTTCATGTCAGATCAAATAAACAAGCCAATTGAACTTTCAGGTGTTCCTCAGTTAACTTAAAAATTTCATGTCATGCTATGTTTTACCCAGATCTACAAGTTCTAGAAGTTTTTGTTTAGAACATTTAAAATGATTTTTTAAACAAGGATAGTGTCATTTCCCTTACTTTCCTGAGCTCAAATTTATTCTTTCATCAGCTCAAACTAAAATAGCAGGATCGTGTTCAGGACATGCCCTATTAGGGAACAAACTTGGTCCCAACATGCATGTTTTTCATAAAGTAATAATGGCCGACCGTCCGTTACTGTTTTTTATTTGTTTACTCCAGGTCCCACCCAACATGTACTTTTTTCACCTAGTCAAAGCAACAGCTCCTTGAAGCCTTCCCCCACCCTCTCAGTAAGCAATGGAGATAACTAAAGGTGAGCCAAATCCATAGGCCAGACAGAACAAAAGCATACAACTTTTGGGCGGGAAAATCAAAGTGCTCTCTACAGTACTACTGTAAATTTTCTGTGGTTAATAACGAGCAGGAATAGAAAACGGTGCACAAGCTTCCGTGAGTGATGCAACTAACTAAAAATACATACCTGCATAAGAATCAGGGCAATGGTATCAGCTGCGGGTGCTAAATAACTGAACTGTTTTGGGAAAACGGTAGCTAAAATGACAACAACTGCAGTTATCCCAGGAAGATTGGCACCTTGAATTTTACATAAATTTGTAATCCACGTGACAAACTTGCATATTGCAAATGATGCAAAAACAGCCGTAGCAGTCGGCAACACAGGGAGCTTCGTGCCGTTATCAGAGTCCATATCAGTTGAAGCATCTGGGAAAGTTTTCAAATTTTAATTGAGAAATCATAGATGTGGTAGTAGGAAACCAGGAATTGTACGGTGCTATTTTCTCCAAAAACTTTCAATCTTGAAAGGATATAAATAGCAAGGGTTACAATTACACATGGTTAATGGTGCATGTGTAGGATGGTTTGTCATCGTCTTTTTTCTGGGCAAGAAACTAAGCTTCCATTGAGCACAATGAAAGAATACACGAGGATATACACACACACACACACACAAAAAAAAAAAAAAAAAAAAAAAAAAAAAAAAAAAAAAAAAAAAAAAAAAAAAACC
>NW_019268538.1:1254594-1288704 GCF_002738365.1 Cucurbita moschata
AAAAAAAAAAAAAAAAAAAAAGCACACTAAAAGAGTCCAAACTCAATAACAAAAAGGGACTCCAGCCCAAAACCGAGCTTTCACCAATTCTTATGCTAGACCCAAATGCATATTTTCTGAAAATTATTAGCATGATACTAAAGCTAGAATGAACCATGTACCGTTGGTTGATGTTGGGGGTTCAGGAGGTGTTCTAGAAGCCAATGCAAAGAGGGCAACAAAATATAAAGCACTGATGACATTGTCAGCAGCCACTCCTGCCGCTAAAACTGATGGAGAAACACCAAGAGCCTCTGAAATTGCAACATAATTAACAGCTACATAGATCAACCAGGAAGAAAGGTCAAAGAAGAAAAAAAGAGTAGAGACACATTATCAGAAATATCAAATAGAGAAAAATGGATGCTGAATGAGTAGGATGTATATGTTTCATAGTTCCAGAAGACAGAGATATGGATGACCAGTAAAATTCAGCCTCTACAAGCGACACAAGAGGACTCTCTAATGATAACATGGTAAGAAAAATTATTTCTATAGCCGCAAATTCTGTTTACTGGATACATATTCGTAGGGTGATGAACGTTAATGAATCAACAATGTGCTCCATAGACAATCATGGCTGTGCCATATCAATATTTAATAGACTCGTTTCTTTGACATCCTTAAAGTACTTTATAGTGTATTCCAACATAGAATATCCCAACAGTAATCTAGGTGGATAGCTATATTTTATTCAAATTAATTTCCAGAAGGCTACAGGAGCAATTTTAATTTTATCAAGTATCAAGAGTTTGAATTTCACTTCGATTAGATATTTTCTAGTTTCAATAAGGCTCTAAAACCCCTTGCTTCCCATGTCCAAAAACACTAGGAAAAATAAAACTGTCCAACTGGGAAAGAAATAGCAATATGGTAGTGGTCCCCAAACGTCTCTGTATCAATATAAAGGGCGAGAGGTTGGATTTACAACAATAATCTCTGCCACTAATGGTGCTGCTTGGCCACATGATGCTGACAGGTTTGATATCATTCAATGAAAAGAAGCTGTCCTAAGATAATTTCATCTAATCTCGTTTCGGTCATAAATGCCTCACTTGAGACATAAATACAGTAATAACAGGGTTTAAACTTTCTGACAACTTACATCCACCAATATAACTACCCATGAGAGCAGAAGCTATTTTCCAGTTATCAGGACCCAGTGATCTCATAGGCACCATGAGAAATGCTACCACAGTTCCAATAATAGTCGCAACTGCCATCCACAGAAAATAAAGTAGTTAAAAACAAACTCGCAATTTTAATACAATGTAGCAAATTTATTCTGAACTTTCAATTCTGAAAATCAGGCTGTCAAACAATTAATTGTAACGGACCTATTAATTTATGTTCGTTTCCTTCAGCTTTAGATCATGAATGAAATATCTGACCCTAAACTTCAATTTTTCAAAAATTGCTTTTTATTACTACATTCCATTTGGCTTTTAAAAAAATTTCGATTTCAAGCTTCTCGGTTTGTAAGAAAAATGATCATTCAAAGTTGCCATGGACTTTGAAATATAAAAGGAAACATTAATAATAATAACAAAACAAAAAAGAGCAAGATTGACCATTAAAAAGAATTATTCATTATTCAGCTTAATCAGCAAGAAGTTAGCATTAGATTACAGCGGGTGAAATAGTTAAGAAACAGTAGATTCACGACTAATTTAGAAACATGAACCTCTAAATCATTAATGCTTCAAAATTCAAACCAATTCTCAAGAAAATAGGTTGAATTACTAAGTCAGTGCTATCAAGAATCTGAAGAAAAATTAAATACCTGATCCGAGCATGAAGACTCCAAGTAATGTTCCAGTTGATCGGATTATATGGCGCATGTCTGCCCGAAATAGTAGCAAGGCAACAGATACTGGAAGCAGAATTTCCATGACAATTGAATAAGACACGGCTTCATAGGGGATTATGCCAAAGTTACTGGCTGCCAGGCCAACCAAAGTGCTAACCAAAGCAGCACTCACTGTTCTACCTATTGTGGTCTTCTCAGACCTTTAAACCCGAATTCACAGAGTAATCCCAGATTAGCTAACAAACAAAACCGTTAATGGGTTGTTAAACATGCAACGAGAATGTCCAATCCTAACAAACGTCCCTTTAATTTCCTTCAATGATATAGAACCAACCCAAGGGAAAGGTCGGATGCCAAATGATAAGGAAATCAGCCCAAGAGCTCTGATACCAAATGATATGGAAATCACTACAAGGGAAGTAAGATTTGGATTATATTGTTGATCGAATATCTCAAGACAAGAACTCTTGTTTGAGATTCGAATCACTCCACAAGCAAGATCGATCATGTCTATTTTGAATGATCCTTGTTGATCAAATATCTCAAGGCAAGAACACTTGTTTGAGATTCAAATCACTCCACAAGCAAGATTGATCATGTCAAGCTTGAATGATTCTACGTGCAACCTAAACTACATAGAATTGCAAAGAAACTTAACCATTGGCTAAAGAAAGCACTAATGCTCCTTTTTACTATATTTTCCAAGTCTGCTTACAAATACAACATACATAGCTTTATATAGCTTCAAAATGAAACTATTAAAGGCCTTCCAAGAGTTGTAACATTCATATTTTAGGGTCATAATTAACCATTATGTAAATGTAACCTAAGATAAAAATCTAGGTGGATAGCTTTATCTCTTGGTTCACATAGTTTCCTCTTTTCCTTTTGCCATTTCCTCTTACCATTGTGGTCATTTGAAAGATTTACTTAGAGTAAAAAGAAGCACTGTTACAAAAATCTGAAGAATCATTCGCATATTCAATTAAGCAGTATGCTTACAGCTAACATTTTGATTCAAGAATAAAACTAAACTTCTAATCCATTCATGAACAACTTCAATCTCCACTATTGAGGGCAGAACAGAAAAAGAAACAAGTCTCACTAGTGTTTTCCCTGTTATAATCCTCCCCCAAAACAAACACATTCCAACACCATAAAATACATCCCATGTGTTCTTATAATGTGGCTTTCCTTAGCAATAAATGCAAGTCACAATCGATATCCACTTTGAGCTAAACAAATAAGAATCGATAGAAAGTACCAGATCCCCAATCCGCCAATAGCAAACAAGGCAGTCCATGTGCCCCAATAATCATCCGGCGCAATAATTGAATGCCTCAGCTGTGACCTAACCTTCACATACCGAGTCGAATTCCGGTATCCCGAGGAAGACGAAAGTGAGAGGAGCTCTCTGTCGCCGCTTCCTTTCCGAAATGAGGAATTCGATACTGAAGCGGCAGCGGCAGCTGAGGGAGGGCCACGGAGGAGAGGGAGAGGCGAACGGTGGCAAAATGAAGGCAGTTGTAGCAATGGAAAATGAGGCGCGAACATGGCTGGGTTCTTCATCATGGACGCCATTAATGATGAAGTGATAACTGATAAGATAAATTTCTCAGTTCCTTTTTTTTTTTTTTCCTTGAGAATAAGGAAGACGCGAAGCCGCATACAAATTCCGAAGTGAGCTGTTTTTATGTATTTTTGTGAGAATCATATTTGAAAAAAATAAAAAAAAAATCATATTTTTTAAAAAAATATATATTTATTTTTTAAAACGTAAAACATCTTAATAAATCCAATAATCTTTTATAAGATAAAAATATAATATAATGTTTCGATCTATTTTTTAAAAATTTAAATTTCAATATTAACCTTGAAATACATAAGTGAGTTAAAATCGAGTCTCATTTGAGGCAAGTTAATTTTTGTTTGGACATGTAAATGCTTATAGTAATACTGTATTGTGTGAAAGACTAATTTCAAGCAATTTCAGGCTTGAAAATTTATTAGACGCAAAGATAAACCAACCGAATTAGATATTCAACTTTGAGAGTACCTATAAGTGTCGATGCTATACGAAAACGAGTAATTGAAGGCTTGAAAATAAATTTCAACCAATGTAATCCATTAGGCTTTTAGATCACAATATCTGGAACGCATCATTAGTTCATTTCCATTGGTGTAGATACACAATCTACCTATTCCTACTAACCATGAAATATAAATTCGAAATACTTACACAATTTTTCTCTCAGAGATCCAACAGCGTAATGACGACAATAGACAATATTGTGGCGATCTACTCCAATAATTTCTCGTATTTCCCCCAGCTCAGTTGTTCCCCACCCCTTGTTGTATCATGAAAGGAAAATAATGCAGAAGAAAAGAGAGACGCATATCCAGAATAATATCATCAGGCCATAAAGCTATGTGTTGTATGTTGGCATCATAGTAAAGCTTGGCACTACGTATCAGATTTGCCTAACAGAGGTTTAGTTAACAGAAGAGATTTCGGTGAATACAAACTACCAATCTCACAGTTTTCTTCAGCATCGGGATGTGGATGTTTTGAGCGATTACTTATCAATATTATTTCTGCAACTCACCTGACCTTGCTTCTGTTTTTTCACACCAGACCTCTCCCCCTCTCCTCCTTCCAAAGCTCTCAATTTGTTCTTTATGGCAGCAATCTTATCACTGCGACTCATATGTCCGTAGTTGCTGCCACTCGGTCTTGATTTGCTCGTCTCGCCTGCTGCTCTTGAAGTATTATTATTATTTGTTGTGTTAATCACGAGCTTCTCACTCGCGAGGCGCACGACCAATGGACGACTGCAAGCTAATTTTCCATGCATACTCTCTTTAGCCAGTTTAGCTTCCTGCATACTCACTTTACAAGCAAAAATAAGGAATTGCTTGACAAGGGCTTTGAAGTAGTAAACCAAGCAATTTACCTCCTTGGAGCTGTATTCAATGAATGCGAATCCGCGTGGCTCTCCACGCTTCGGACCACGTGTGTGCCACAAGAAATCCTCAGATATTATCTTCCCAAAAGGAGAGAACATTTTAATGAGAGCCGCTCTGAAACATGTTGATACAGACTTAAATACAGAAGAGCGAAACTGGAAGACAAATAAATACATTGCAGCTGCTGGGAAACTAATGTTCCTTACTCTGTAATTCTGAGGTCAAGATTACCAATATAAAGTTTGCTTTCACACTTCTCATCAACAAAACCACTTGAATCCTGCGGAAGTCATTCCATAAATAAATAAATAAATAGTGTATATTAATACTGAAATAGTCCAAGCCCACTGCTAGCAAATATTGTCTTCTTTGGGTTTTTCCTATCGGGCTTCCCCTCAAGGTTTTTAAAACGTGTTTGCTAAGGAGAGGTTTCCACACCCTTATAAAGAATGCTTCGTTCTCCTCCCCAATCGATGTGATATTAAAGCCAGACACCGGGCGATGTACCACAACAAAAAAATATACTCGAGAAATCTAGCTAGAAAATATCTGCAAGCGGTGAGCTTGGTCTGTTACAAATACAGCTAAAAAGTAAACAAGTTTACAGAACCAAAAAAGTCGTCAATGTTATAAATATATAGGCTTTTCATAAAAAATATACTCAGAAATCCGGAACCTGTGTTGACACAGTAAATTGAACTTATATTTTAACCATATATATAGTATTAACAGAGAATTCACAAGTGGAAACAAAAAACAACTAGGCTAAGCACCATACGGTTCACGTATAACTGAAAGGTATTATCCAATATATTACCACAATGTCTATGGCTGTAGTATAGAATAATGCAAGTGCGTTAGGTTGGATGCCGATGTGGCAGACTACAAGACTTAGTGGACAAAGAATCTAAAAATAAGAAAGCAGAATCAAATACCAACAGAAGACTATTATTCTCAGGAAGGTTTCAGCAAAAAGCTTCAAAACAGTGATAAGTTTGACTTCACCAGCATTCTCCACCTGAGATGTTTTTTTCTCCTTTTTCTCTTCTTGTATTATTATTACTATTATTATTTCATTTTATTATTTATTGTGGTAGGGGTGGCTCTAGGAGCGTACAAGAAGGCAGGCCAATTAGTGTTTATAAAGGAGGGAATTTACAAAATGTTTTGGGCAAGAACTCCCAAAAGAAGCAACAAAAGTAGCATTCTCCCAAGTATTTGTAAGTTCCTCACATTCGAAATGTTCTCTAATTTCATTCTACTCAGCCTCTCATCAAAGCCCAGAATGAAATTTGTCTTCAAAGCTATCGGAAATATGGTCCAGTCAAACTATTGGATACAGTTGGCCAACCTGACTCAGATCCTCTTCTTGTTTCCCTCTTGGCTTCCCAGTAAGGATGATAAAGAAGTCTGTATGATGAAGATACCCTCTCTAATCCCCATTTTCCATTTGAAATAAAGATTTGTCTTCTCATTTGGCATCTAGTAATAACCTATGGGAGTGTGCATGCTTAGTAATAATCTATGTGAGCACCAATTTGAACTTTTTAGCCAAATAAGGTCTAGTGTCCTTGATCTCTACAACAATGCTCTTTTCGGAATGAAGCAGGTATACATTTCATTAATGCTAACATAAGCAATTTTAGACGAGAGAAAAATGTTGGAACGAAGTCACAAAATTGTTTTTGATGATATTCCTTGTTCCAAGACATCAGAATCGAAGTGACACCAGTGCCCAGGACTTTGCCACTCCAGGAGAAACTACTCCAAAATCTCTTCCTCCATGAAGTTTTGCACAAGTCTGGTACTTTCTAAATGAGATGGAATTCCAATTGTAGCACTCAAGTAGTAATCTTTCCCCACTGTCAAATTGTTGAAAAGGGATAAAAAAAATTCAAGATCTATCCTCCCATCCAAGATTTTCATCTCCCTACCTGACCCATTTTTGTTTGCATCTATATCTCCAAAAACATTCCTCCTTGCTGTCAGACCAAGAAGACTGTTTTTCAGTTGAATCTTTCGTTATTGTTTTCCTCGTCCAATCTGCCACTTACCAGTAGAACTTCAGGAGCACTAGTTTTTCTTTTAGCTCTTTCATCTGTTCCAACATTTCTCCTTGAGGGCTTTCAACTGTAGCATGCATATGCAACTGGCCAGCCATTGAACACCAAGATTTCCCCCCGATCTTCAGTAGGTGGAAAGGTTGTTTAAGGATAATAATAAATGAGGGCTCGGAAAGAAGGGTGGTTCAAACTACATAAATTTTAAACGAAAAGAAGGTGCAGGGCCCCAATTTTAACTCTTGAGTTGCTGATAAATGAGAAGGTGATCTGAATTTACCCCTTCATTCACGAACCAGATATACATTTTCCACCGTACTTTTCAGGATAACTTATCTTGCTCCTGAATAAATATTTTTACCCTCCATTCAAGTGGCTATCCCCACCAAAAATACCGGCCACTAAATTAGAGAATGTGGAAAGGAACTTGTGTAGGTATAGTCAATCGCATGATCTCAAACAAAAAAACTTGGTCCTTTTTTTTTTCTGAAAAATAACTTGGTTATTAATAATGTGCAACTTTACAATCAACAAATCAGGCACAGATTCAAGGTTAATTATAATTTAGAATAGAACCATCCAAATTAATTCCAGGGTGGATACTGTGGACTTAAGACTCTATCTCCATAAAAATTAACCTGCTAGTAGGAAACACCAGAAGATGATAACATTTGACAAGCATCAAACATTATTCAGCTATGACCGATGCCATAAATTGGGGATTCAAAACACGCACACAAAAAAAAAGAAAAAAAAAGCCTATAAGATATGATATTTAGACTCAAATACTAACAGAATAAATGGTCAAAAGGAAGTGAATGAATAAAAAATAGGATCATGAATATACCATTACCATAAGTGAGCCAATCAGCAAGTTCAGTTCCACAAAAGTATAGGGATTTTTCTGGACTTCACAGCATATCTGCATGAATTTATATATGATAAAATAACAACTTCAACAATATTTCTTATTAAGAGACATCCAAATTGATATAAAAATAATTGTTATGTACAAAGTTCTTTAATACAAGATAGAAACATATCACCAACAGGCTAACTATTCTTAGTAAGGTCAAAACCCCTAGACTCCCCCTCAAATTCAACCTACTTTCCAGCGTATACATTCTTGCCCAACAATATACAGAGCTATAAAATATATAAAAATCCATAAAAGTGAACATATTCGTTCAATATGTATTGGTATTAAAATGGTTGCAATTCTTCTCTTCACCTCTGCCCATGCCAAGGAAGATTCTAGAGATGAACAGCTGAACTTCTCTGATAAAAAGATATATATGAAATACCAACTTTGAATGGTACAATGATCGATTAACTTGAAGTTCTTTATAATAATTATAAGAAATGAGATTACAAAATGCCATAGTTTTTGGATATAGGAGCTCCGGTGGGTTGAATGGTGATATAATCCCATAGAATTTCCCCCTTACCCCTTTCTTCTCTATCCCATCCCCGATATGTCATATATGTAACTCATTCCAGAAGTTAAAGCAGATTTAAGGTTTATTGGGAACAACTCAGACCATAAATCCATAGCAGGAGACTCCAATAGAACACTTATCACAAAACATCCGTAATTCTACCAAATCAAAGCAAATACTAAACTACGAATAAACGAAAACCGCATCAATTTCAAGAACTGCATGATAACCAAAACGAGCTTAACTTTCAACGCAGCAATTCGAGATCAAAACGTATTCCTCACACGAAAAAAAAAAAAAAAATCGATATCTCGACTATAAAGCAATAAGCAACAATGGGTCGATTCCCGCGCAATCACTGCAAACCCTAGAGGTTGGAGATCGCAGAAAGAGGAAAAATGGAATATGCCGTGACGGCAGTGCACGGTGAAGAAGGAAATACTTACAGATCAAAGCTTAGAACGCAAGCGGAATTGGGAAGTTCGATCGTTGCTTTTAGGCTGTGTGAGGGTTGCCCAGTTCAGTAACGACACTCGGAGACCGTCGTCTCGTCCGACAGAACGATATTGGAATTTGGACCTTCTAAATTTTATTTCGTGCCAACGACATGTCGAACGTAATTATAAATTAAAATGCCAATTTTATTATAAGCCTTGTTTCATTTTTTTAATAATAATTTCTTTTAATTTCACTTTAAACTTTGCTTTGAATTCAATTTCAATCTCAATTTTAATCTAAATTTTATATTTAATATTTTATATTTTAAAAAGTTAAAATTTTGTACATTCCAAATAATATTTATATAATAATTAAATTTTAAAATAAACAGAGAAAAAAAGAAAAGAAAAAAAAAAACGTATAATAATTAATTTATTTATTCTCATTTTTGGTTTGCCCTAATTCTTACACTGCGTCTTCTTCATCTCTCTCTGTTTGAGGGCAATGCCAATCCTTCAACTCCTCCCCAACCCATTCTTCTTCAACTCTTTCCATTCCAAATCCCTAACTTCCTCGATCCCCAACCATAAGCCCTTCTCCAAATCGTACTCTTCCACCGCTGTCAAATGCGTCCTTCAATGGAATCGGAAGCCCGAGCTCGCCGGTGACACTCCCCGCGTCGTCGTCGTCACCTCCGGCAAAGGTGGAGTCGGAAAAACCACCACCACTACCAATGTCGGTATTTCCTTAGCCCGCCTTGGGTTCTCTGTTGTGGCTATTGATGCGGACGTTGGCCTCCGGAATCTCGACCTTCTTTTAGGCCTTGAGAATCGTGTAAATTACACGGTTGTTGAGGTTCTTAATGGGGATTGCCGGTTGGACCAGGCTCTGGTGAGGGATAAACGATGGTCGAACTTTGAATTGCTTTGTATTTCTAAGCCCAGGTCGAAGTTGCCGATGGGTATTGGTGGGAAAGCCTTGGTTTGGCTTGTGGATGCGCTGAAAGCTAGGGAGGAAGGTTGTCCCGATTTCATTCTTATCGATTGTCCGGCTGGAATTGACGCTGGATTCATTACCGCCATTACGCCAGCCAATGAGGCGATTCTTGTAACGACGCCAGATATCACCAGCTTGAGAGATGCAGACCGGGTGATAGGATTGCTCGAATGCGATGGAATTCGGGACATTAAGATGATGGTGAATCGGGTTCGGACGGATATGATTAAGGGGGAGGATATGATGTCTGTACTAGACGTACAAGAAATGTTGGGATTGGCTTTATTGGGTGTAATTCCCGAGGATTCAGAGGTAATTCGTAGCACAAACAGAGGGTACCCTCTGGTATTAAACAAGCCACCCACATTGGCGGGTTTGGCCTTTGAGCAGGCAGCTTGGAGGCTTGTTGAACAGGACAGCATGACGGCTGTGATGGTTGAGGAGGAGCCGAAGAAACGAGGTTTTTTCTCATTCTTTGGAGGCTAAGAGATCAAATTCTCTGCAGACGATGTGCTCTGATCTTAAGGGGCCATGTATAAATTGGAGTAGAAGGATTTGATAGTGTTAGAAGAGCACCTGCAACTGCTACTCCTTGTTCAAGAGGACATGCTACGGTGAGTAGTTCTGTATAGTTGGTGTGATTCTGATTCTCTTGATTTGATTGGTAGATATCTTTATATTAGTTCTAGACTCCTGTTTTGGCATTTGTTAGTGAGAGAAATTTCACAATTTGTTTTGAGGTTAAATAACGATAGCTTTGCTTGGTTCCTAGAGCACTTCTAATGTGATGGAATGAAATCTCACGCTTGCCTTTCTGAACAAATTTTGTGATTTGGTTTGTAGAAGCTAATGCCAACATTTTCGTTAAGGGTGTAAAGACTACTAACGTGTTTTTTTACAAAAGAAGTCATAGTAGAGATTGGTTTGAAAGCTATTATGAGTCTAGCTCAATGGTTAAGACATCCCAATTTCTTCTAAAAAGTTGTAGGTTCAAATACCCCATCTCTCATAGGTTGTAATATTCTAAAAAAAGGAGTGGAGGTTGATTTGAAAATTGTGTTGCCATAGATTTCGTTGATAAAAAGTGTTTAATGGTAAAATACTCTTGTTGATTGGTTCCAGGAGTGTTTTTTCTAGTATATTTGTAATGTTTTTTTTCCCTCAAAAAAAGTAATTAGAATGCCCTTTTGAATTGTTTACAGTGATAATGAGTAAGTGTAAAGAGGTTAGTAAAAGTGTGTATAATGAAAAATTAGTAAGTGAAAATATGTGAAGAAAGAATGAGAAAAGGTGTGTCGAGAGAGAAGTTAGCGAGAAAAAGTGTGTAGAGAGTGAAGTTAGTAAGAGAAATTATGTGTCATAAGAGATTAAGAACGAGACGTTTAAGCTGAAAGAAATGGATATAGCACCTAACAATTGCTTCCTTGGAAAGTATTTTGAGAAAGCAGTGTGTTTAACCATTTAAATTTTTTTCTTTGATTAAAAACACTCCGGAAGATACCCTAATTCCATTTAAATCGGCCCTTTGCTCTTCCAGGCACGATTAATGATTTATCTTGAATGAGCAAAAGTACTATATTCTGGTGAAGGATTTTGAAACTATCTTATTTCAAAACAAGATATAAAAGATCTCACTCACATGGACCGGATTCAAAGTCATTCCCCCTTGTTGGGGTCACAGTGGCACAGTCAGTCGTAGGAAGGTTTATGAGGATTTGGACTATATCCTTTGGAGTTGTCAACTTTCTTTTTGACTTTTGGGGTATGTTTGGTCCATAACACGGATTGTTGCCTTACAATGGGGAGGTTCTGTTTCATTCTCCTTTCAGGGATAAGGGCAGCATTCTCTGTTTTTAGTTTCATGGCATATTTAGATTGGGAGAAGCAATAGAATCTTTATGGATGGAGAGATCTTGAAATGAGGTTCGATCCTTAGCTAGGTTTATTGCTAAGCGTTTTTATTTACAGATTTTTTAAAATTATTCACTAGGCCATATTCTTTTGGATTGGAGGTTTTTTTTTTTTTTTTTTTGTTAGGTCAGCCTCAAAGGCCGCTTGGCTTCCTTTTCTGGGTTTCCATATTTTTCAGGTCTGTTTCATTTGCCTGGATGAAAATTTAGTAACTCAATGAAATGTTAGGGAAACTGTTCGAAATTGTTATTTCTATGGAAAGCAATAATGATCTCTACTCATGAATTTCATTTAAACCATTGTTTTGAATTTGTGAGGCACTTTTTGAGAAAGCAATTGTTTATGAGATCTATGGTTAGGTGTTGGTATTTATGAATGAAAAAGACTGTTTTTGTAGACACTGTTGTTTATTTTTGTAATAATTACATTGGGTTTGTATTATTTGGCTGCTAGATTGAGGTTTTCTTTAATGCTTTGAGTTTGCGGGCTAGGCTTAGGTGTTCTCTTGGCGGTTCAGTAGTTGATTGTCTGTGTCAATTCTTTAGTTAGGCTTTGAGAAGGGTATTATTAGCACTAATTCAAGTCCAAGCTTCTAACATCAACAGAAAAAGAACAAGTTTTATGCTAGAATTTGTAGTTTGTTAGATTTTTAGAGCTCAAATATTACTTGGCTGAACCTTGTTCTAATTGAGGACATTGCACATGCTTTGCTAGAATTTGAAGTGCAGATAAAGACATGAGTTATAAAATCAATATTTTCTCACGTATGTTTATATTGATTATGTTTTATTGGTAGCTTCAAAGCCGAAGCTTTTAATAGCTTGCACGGCTAGAAGCTTGTAGATACCCATTTGGCAAAACCCCGATGGCATCAAATAATGGCTATCACATTGCAAAATGGATCAACTTGTCTCCAATTCTGTCATTGTTGATGCTTGCTTTTCGTGTAGATTAAGAATTGTTCCAATTTTAGACATCATTCATGACATGGCTTGCATCACACCCCTTAACATGTTTATACTTTTCCTTTCTTGTTTGAATACATTTAAGGCGGCTTAAATTTCAAATTTAGTTTAAGATTCTTTTTATGATTTAATTCCTAAACTTTTAAAAGTTTCATTATGTCGTTGCATTCGTAATTGTGTGTTTACCAGGTCTTTGTTGTACTTATACGTTGGACTAATTCGGTAAGATAACATCTCGTCAATACATAATCTCTGTCTAATCAGGAGTCCTTGCACAGTGGTTAAACTGCTAGTTAGTATCATTCATTTTGGACCATAAAATTTAAAATTTTACATTTCATTTCAAATTGATCGTTCAAATTCCATTATTCTCACGTTTGTTGGGTGTTGCTACACAAGCTTGGATTTTGGGCAATAAATAGTGGTGTCCAAAAGTCCATTCTTGTATCTTTATGGTGAATTAGAGGATATTTAGATCTATTGACGATATCATGAAAGCCTTGGACTTTCAAGTAGTGGGGAAAATATCTGGTTATTATTAAATTTTCTGATAAATATTTAGTTTTTATTAGTTTTCTTTTGTAAGTCTTGGAAACATGAGTAGCGTTCTTTCTTACTTTTGTCTATGATTTCGTGCGAAATGGACGACGAGGTGGTTGCGGTAACCACTGTTGAGCTACTCAAACAAACCGTCCTATCTTACTACAACATAGAGACAGAAGGGAGAAGGTTGTGAAACTAGCCTAAGCGGAGAATTCCATTTCACAAGAGCGTGTTGCAAAAATCAAAGTCTCTTTACTGTATATGGAAGTTGATTCAAATAAAAAGTGATTTTCCTACCAAAAAAACATTGTCTTGGGCATGTCATTGTTCATCCTGCCTTTGCCCTTTTGTTAGCGTCTCTTCGATCAACTGTAGGTTTGGGTCTCAAAGGCCATTTTTCTAATTCACACAGTATCTTTTATCACATGAAAATTATTATTATTATTTAATTAATTTTGAGCAACTAATTTTAAGGTTTATTGAAAGTATACGAGTCACACCTGAAGATTCTAAAGTAAAAAGAACTTACTTTAGAACTAAATTAGAATAAAACTTTATAAAACTTTAAAATATAGGAATCAAATTGGACTTTAACAAACAAAAAAAAAAAAAGATTTAAAAAGTTTCTACCCATCTTGTTATGTTCTTACAAGAGAGTATGGAAGTTTTTACTCGTTTCACATGTAGTGTTTATTCAATATTAGATGTAGAAACAATATTTTGAACCCAATTTAACTCAACGTATTCAATTATATTTAGTTATTTTAAATATTATATCTTAAATAAAAATCAATGATTTAAATCTTTATTTTTAAACTCAGCGAGCATAAAGCAATAATTTTTTTAATTTAATGGGCTTGCTCCTATTCATGTAAAAAAGAATCATTTTTCTACACATTTCTGGCTTAATTGGAGAGTGTAGACCATTTTTCATATTTAAAGAGATTTCAAGGGAAAAAAATAAACCTAATAAATAAAGAACTAAAAAAAGAAGAAAAGTTAAACCAAAGTTTCAAAATAATAATTGAGAATTAAATTTTTTTTTTTTTTTTTTTTTTTTTGTTAGGGGGAAACTTATTAAACAAATATTATGGAAAACAAAGGAATATAATCATAAAATGATTGAATAAAAAGCAAAAATCCCTTCCATTCTGTTCTTTCCTTCTACGTTATAGTTCCCTTAGGCGGATCAGTTTACTTATTTTGTTATGTAAATTCAACGTTTTTTTTTTCTGGTTTTTTTAAACAAATTTAATTCCAAAATTCTCCTATAAAATCCTCTGTTCTAATCTAAAAAACAATAAACACAAAAATCTCTTTCATCCATGGATCTTCCTCACAAACCCACAAAAACCCAAGTAATTTTCTTCCTCTGTTCTCTGTTTTCTTTCAGTTCATCAATGGGGTTTGCTTGTTCTTCTGAATTTCTCTGATTTTTCATTTGGGTTTTTGAAAATAATTTGTGGGTTTTTCTTAAATTTATTCAATGGGTTCTCTTTTCTCAAGAACAGTTGTTTTTTTTTTCTCTGGAAACGATCAGAAACAGAGTCTCGTTTATTTTCCTGAGAAACAAACAGAAAATGAATCATGTTTCTTTTTTCGACAGATTACAGCGGCGAGAATCTCGGTTGTGATTTTATTGGCATTGGTGAGTTTGGGCTCCGTTGATGGCAAAAAGTCGTGTCCGTTTTCGAGCTACTTGGAATTTCCGGCGATCAGTTGCCGGAAACACACGGCAGTGCTGACGGATTTCGGCGGCATCGGCGACGGAGTAACTTCAAATACGAACGCGTTTCGAGAAGCGATGGAACATCTCAGCACATTAGCGGTGGACGGCGGCGCCCAGCTGATTGTGCCACCCGGAAAATGGCTGACCGGAAGTTTTAATCTAACCAGCCATTTCACACTTTTTGTTCATAAAGATGCCCAAATTCTTGCATCCCAGGTACGACTCTACACTATTTAATATGAATTAAAATAATTATATGTTTTATTGGGATTTTTATTTTAATTATTTTATTTTATTTTTATTTTTATTTTTATTTTTATTATTTTATTTTATTTTTGCTCTCCTTGTTTTTAATTAAGTAGAAATGCTTAAAAAGTGGCAATAATTATTTTTCTAAAATGGAAATAAATTATTTAAAATTTGATGAGGTAATAATGTTACACATTTTTTACTAATAAAAATTAGTTTAAATATAAAGTAAAATAAAATAAGATTAAAGTCAAAACCCGTACTTAGGTTTTTGACTTATTTTGGTTGGATTTTGAAGTATACCTAATGGGACCCAATTTTGGGATAGTGATTCGATGCGGGTGAGAGTATTAAAAACTGATGGAGTTGGATAATCCAACGGTGCAGGATGAATCAGAATGGCCACTAGTAGAAGTTCTCCCATCTTATGGAAGGGGAAGAGATGCTCCTGACGGGAGATTCAGTAGCCTCATCTTTGGAACCAATCTCACCGATGTTGTCATCACAGGTAATAATATCTCTGGTTCTTTTTTTTTAGTTTTTAAAAAATAAATCCATTTGCCTTAACTTTTTAACAACCTTTTATATATATAAAAATAAATAAATAAAGAGTTAATTTAATAAATAATAAATACGAAGTTTAATAAACATTTTTTTTATTACATTAAGAATTGGCAATTTTGATCTTATATTAAAATACAAGTAAATAAAAATATTAGTATATTAATATAAAGTTTAAAGCCAAATAATAATGATTATTATTATTATTTTTAATTACGTACTAAGCACACCCTACTTTGAAAGCATTGTGTTATTATATACATTTAAATTATTAATATTCATAAATGAACTTAGTTTAAAAAAAAAATACTAAAAAACAATTATGGGAAACATGTTTTTATTATTAAAAAAAAAAAAAACAGACAGATTCCATTCCTAAACAAAAAATAAATAAATAGGGGAGAGTAATCTTGTACGTGTTGTTGCCGTGGTGGAGTAGGTAACAACGGCACGATCGATGGACAAGGGTCTTATTGGTGGGATAAATTCCACAAAAATGAGTTCAATGTAACACGACCGTACATGATTGAGATCATGTACTCCAATCAAATCCAGATCTCGAATCTCACTTTAGTCAACTCTCCGTCATGGTTTGTCCATCCGATCTACAGCAGGTTTGACCATATTTTCTTCCTCATATCTGGCATTAGAATTGGAAGATTCAAAAACTGGCAAATAAATATTGTATTTATTGATCTAAATTAATTTGTTTATCACAAAATTGTAAATTATTTAGTTTAATATAATATTTACTTTTTATTGAAATAGAAAAGCTTACATTTTACGGGGGAAAATGCAGAAATGTGATCATTCAAGGACTCACCATTCTAGCTCCAATCGACTCTCCGAACACCGACGGAATTGACCCAGGTTTTCTTCTTCATCTAAATTCTTGTGCCTTTTTCTTCCTCATTAACCCCTCTTCCTAATTATTCATTCAATTTTCACAGATTCTTGCATCAATACTCGAATTGAAGACTGCTTCATTGTCTCCGGTGACGACTGCATTGCTGTCAAGAGTGGATGGGACCAATATGGAATCCAATTCGGAATGCCAACCGAGGACCTCCTCATCCGCCGCCTCACTTGCATCTCTCCAGATTCTGCCGGCATTGCCCTCGGCAGTGAAATGTCCGGTGGAATCCGTAACGTCAGAATCGAAAATGTCACTGCAATCAACACTCAATCCGCCGTGAGAATTAAAACTGCCATTGGACGAGGTGGGTATGTCAAGGACATTTTCGTCCGACAAATGTTTCTATCCACGATGAAATACGTCTTCTGGATGACCGGAGACTACAAGTCCCATCCAGACGAGAAGTTCGATCCAAAGGCGCTGCCGGAAATTAAGAACATTAATTACAGAGATGTGGTGGCAGAAAATGTGACTTACTCAGCAAGATTGGATGGGATTTCAGGAGATCCATTCACCGATATTTGTATTTCAAATATAAAAATTGGACTAACAGCGAAGCAGAAGAAATTGCAATGGAACTGTACAAATGTTGAAGGATACAGTAGCGATGTGGTACCACCGCCGTGTGCTCCGCTGGCTAAGGAGGTGGTGAGTAGCGACGGATGTCCCTTCCCTGAAGATCGGCTGCCGATCGAAGACCTTAAGTTGATGACTTGCGTTACTAAAAATCATGCCACCTGAAAGCTTTAATTTTTTTTTTTTTTTGTACAATGGAATAAATGGTTATTTGCAATATACTTCGCTACAGAAAATAATTATCGATTTAGTTTAATAAATCCCTTTTTCTTGAAGTATAAATTTGATGGAAATTAGGAACTAAAGTGAACAATACAATACATAATCTAATTCTCTTTTTTCCATTTTTTAAATATTAATAATAAACTTAAACACAATTTAATAAACTACAAAAATAAAGATTAATAATGGATGAACACATGTTTTCTAAAAAACTCCACAAAGAAAAAAAAAAAGAACATTCACGACCTACGAAGTCCCAGGTGAATTTTATGGGTATTATTGCCTTTAACTCGAAGGTGAAAAAACAAGGAAAAATAAAGAGCATTGTTTACAAAATGAACTGCCAAAACTTGAATATACTGGGCCTCCCTACCTAAGGGCTATACAGCACTATTTCAAGGGCTCTCCATCTATACAAACAAAGGCCACGACAGAATGTGGTTGTTATGTTATATACATGAGCCTCATCAACATATCAACATAGCACAGTAGATAAAATATATAATTATAAGCAACCTCACAACATCGCTTACATGATCGGTATCGTGCTAATTATTTTCAGGTAGTCCCTCAGCATCAGTCAGCATTCTGTTCGTGTTGTTAAAGGACGTATGCATAGCAGTATGCTGTTCATCAGTTCCTCCCGTGCCTAGTTGGATACCAAACTGGGTTTATGATCAGTGACATACTTGTTGACGTCGCCATGCGGGATTGGTCCCGAATCGATCTCGTAGGAGGACAGCAACTTCCTCTGCAAAGGGAAGAAAAACATATTAAGCACGTGCAAGGCTAATTTCAATAACATCTTAGAAGGAAATCATATTACACTAATGAATAGTTTGCAGCAAAACGAAGGAAAGCCTTATAGTTCATCATAAAAGCTGTATGCTGCCTAGTTTCATGCAAAATAACTACGTATGTAGTCCCTAACATATTTCATAATAAACGACTCAGGCGTCACGGATACAAGATTTTTTATGCTATGCTTACTAGAAATATCTAGAAACCACATCGAAATTAAAACAACTAATTCAACAAAGATGTCTGAAGAATCAATTTTAAATTGGATTTGGCTTCATAATAAGGTCTAGAAAAGACCAAAGCGTAAACAGCCTTGATAATGGAAAGATTTGGCAGAAAGAGGTAAAAAAATTATTCCCCTACCCTGTAAAATAAAAGAGATACTCCACGTTCTATAACTGTGTTTCAGTATGTAATAGTAACATCCCAATTCATGTCCTAATTCCAGTTCGGTGAAACCGAAATACAATGTCCACAGGTCGCAGCCTTGATACGACCCCTCAAAACAAATCATGAAAATAAATGTAAAAATAATAATAATAAAATAAAATAAAAGATTTTGAAGGTATCTAAAAGACTAAAATTTTGTTAGTTCATTTTTCTATATCACTTCTCCACCCATCAAAGCACAAAATGTAGTCAAAAAAAGCTAAAGGATGATTTGTACTTACATGATCTTCAAAATCAGGACCGATCAAATTAATGGATAAGTTTCTCATCAGCAGCAGGACCTACATGGAAGAAATAAATATTATTTAGTCAACCATGTATATCACATATTTTTTTATTTGTGAACTACAATTGCTCTAAATTTTCATACAGTCTTTAGACAACTAACAACCGTGTTACTAAGTAAAGAGGGAAAAAAGTGTAGAAAATCATACAGTTTCAACATCGATTGGGTCCATCCTCTTTAACTTTTGCAGATGACCTGATGCGTTTGGGTCGAAGACACTACCAATGAAACTGTAAACCTGAGCGAAATCTGGCAAAACTGCACGACAAAAGGACATTTAAGTATCGAGAAAAACAACAATACACAGGAAATAGGGATTAAAGATTCACTACAACCATTAAAATAGCTTTGTAGGAACTCATGCCACCAGAAAAATGAGAAAAAAAAACATCAAAATGATAGAGAAATAAAACATAACACCAGAGTTCACAAAGATTGTCCAACTCCAAAGTCCAGAAAAGTCAGATTGTCTAATTTTCTTTTTACTGGCTACTCATGATACTACAGTTATAATTACATGCTCTTAATACAGAAGGCCTCTAACTAAATGGTCAAAAATCAAGATGCTCCTTCACAAAAATTTCTTTTGTGGGCATTGAGAATGTAGACTCTGTATAACAAATCTTGATCGAGTTCTTGAATCACTTGAAGAAATTATACAATATAATAAAAACGATGCAATATCTTAATTATGAGCAAGTACTCAAAAGTGTGAGAATACACAAACGATTACATATTTTCTCTAGACTATGCATATCACTAGCACCATGCTTCTAAAAACATGCATGGATAGTTATGATTGACTGATACATTCCAGATCCCTGATTCTTCCATGTATTTCCCTACTTCCATGAAGAGTAGCAATTGAGCACTTCAAGCTAATTAATGAGCTTAATGATTAAAGTAGGAAGGATATATACCCACATTTTCATATATAATAGTTCAAAACAATCTCAAACAATTATCAATATAATAATATAATTTGAAGTACATGCAAAAGAATGAGAGGATCACCTCTAAGAGAATGATTGTTACTTCCTTGGTCAGTTGTTTCAACGAGAGGGAGTGCTTTTGAAGGGCTTTCAGTACTACTGCAACAAATATTTGTCGTTGTTGGCACTGCATGCACATATAAACCAAACAAAGCATTACATCTGTAAACATTTTATAGAACACTATAATGATAGAACCTAGGCACATGAAGAACGTCACATAATCCTAAGATGCCTGCATCCTAGACACCTCATATTCCTCTCCCTCCAAATTTCCCGTGCATGGTAGCCTAGATTGTATCATGATAGGTTTTTTAAGGCATCTAATTAAACCCATCTTATCTCGTTCCTATTGTAAGAAGTTATGAAAAAATGATTGCAATGCATCTAATAATTAGCCTTTGGTACCTTGTGCGGAATTGGGTGGCTGAACAGAGTTCACCATCCAAGAAGATACAGCTCCACCTGTTGCCGGACATGCAGGTATTGAAGATGATTCTGGCCTTCTAATGCATCCAGGTTCAACTAGAGGAGACGTTGACGGAAATGACCCCGACACTTGAGAAGGCATGGCAACTGACAAATAGTACACATGAAGTTTGTGAGCCACTGTCACAACAATGTCATGTGGTGCCAAGTACAGTGAAGACGGGGAAACTAACCATTTTTTGAAGCCTTCTGAGGATATGGATGGGCGGCTTTCCTCTTTGGTCGTGGAGGTGGCAAATGCTCACCTCCTCCAGTTTTCTGAACTTTTAAGAAGTACTTCTGTGCATGACTGCGTATCTGTAGAGGGCAACATTTTCTTAGTTTGTCATTCATAAATTAACAAGTATGTGAAAAATCGCACAAGCCACCTTGACCTGTAATGATTGTTACAATTGCACCCATGAATTGTAAAAATTAAACTCTCAAAGTTATGAAGTTAACTTCATTAAAAATTATTGCTTAAAAGGTTATAATTGGACAGTCTATGGTCTTATAATTACAAATATAGTTTATATGCTTAGATTACACGTAGCAAGTGTTGTTTTCACCAACATATAAGGTGTTATTATGGGTTGACAAAAGCAAATTTAAACAAAGAAATAAAAGGGCTTGCTCAATTAGATAAGAGTTCAAGGGTTGTGGGTGCATTTTGAACCATCAATATAGTTCAGAAGAGTTCACTCAACACCCCCAAAGAACGTAAATTGCAAATAACAGAGATTAGGCATTAATTACCTGTATAACAGTTTTTGATCCAACAAAAGCTTCAATCTTCTTCCAATCACGATCAAAACTGGATATGGAGTGGCAAAAATATTAGTGAACCGTACGTTAGACATCTGTCGAGGAAAGCGCAAAGGAGAAAAAAAAAGCAAGTAGTAACGCAGTTAAGTTCCCACTTGGTCTCTCCATTTCCAACTTTTAAATGGCCAAGCATATATCATATTCTAATCACATCAGAGTTAAAGAATTTAGATTCACAAATTAACTTCTGTTCCATTAACAACGAAAGCCCAATATCTCTAGCTTTTCCACCTTTTCTGGTGCCTAATAACGACCCTCACAACCTCAATATCCCCTTTCTTTTCTAACTTTACTAATGCCTAATACCAAGTCGGATCAATTATCAGTCCTACACGTAGGGAAAAAACGAACATATTATTTCCTAGTAAAGCGGAAGCAGATAAACTAAATAAGAACAATCAAAAAGCAAGTGGTAGATTCCACAAACTTTTAACTACAGAATGTTCCTAACACCTTCTGACAACCAGATAGAGCCGAAAACCACTTCACCCATCAAAATCCTACTCAAACCCCCACCACTTCGGTTTCAATTACAAATCCAATAATATTCACTACTTTCCATTAACCAACCATTCCTAATTTCTCACACTTACCACAACATCACAAACCGCCCAAATTTCAACCACTAAAACCCAAAATTATCCCCTAATCCCACACGTTTCTCACATTTCCACCGCCACAGAGCTCCAACTCAAAAATCCAAATACCGAAACAAAGTCTTCCACACAAAACAAAGAGAAATATGCATCAAATTGAAAACCCTAAACAAGAAAGGAACCAATAGAATTGAGTTAAAACACGGACGAAAAACATACAGCTGAAGCGCTTCAAGGAACTTGTCGTGCTCAGGCTCAGTCCAGCTCTCTCTAGACTTGGTAATTGTGTAGGGCTTACGAATCTTCTTAGACATATCCTCCGACGCCGCCATAGTGGTGGCAAACGGTCCCAGCCCCGGCAACGCCATTCCCGACGGATCCAAATAGAACCCCTCAGAAGGATTCGGATTGTTCGAAACCATAGAAGAAGAAGAAGAAGAACACAACGGAGAATGAAAGTCGTTCAGGTTTTTACACACAAATGAAAAAAACGATAGAGAACAAACGAAAATGCGGCTCGACCATGGGCGGTTTCAGAATTTATAGATAAACTCGAGCTTTTATCGCCTGCAATTACTTCGAGTTGGAATCACGAGTTCAACAAATCAGCAATCGAAACGTGGCAGCATTGGTTTTAATTGTAAAATAGTTGTGAAAACTTTATAAAAATATTTTTTAAAGAAAAAAAAATCTATTTATCTACACTTATAAAATTTTCTTTTTTTATTTCATGTTTTTTTTTTTCTTGTCTCGCAAAAAAAAAATAATAATAAATAAATAAATATAGTTTGGAAATATTTCACAGCAACAAAATTTAAAATATGGCAATTTTGTAAAATTGTTTAAATAAATGGTTTACTTTTTAATTTATTTTTAAGAAAATTAACAATTGACATTTTCACTTTACTTTCCAAACTTAAATAAGATTTTTTTTAATAAAATTTTATTTACTACTATTTTTTTATGTAAATTAATTCTTATTTTTTTTATCAGACTATCTATAATTTAATTTATTATAAATGTAATGATGTTTAACATAGTCGTTTAATCTTAACAATAAAGTCATAATGATGCATCTCTTTACGCACGTATTTAATAATACATTCCTTAAGTAATAAGGGATAAAAAAAAATTCCGAAGTAGAAAAATTAAATCAAAATTATTTTTATTAATAAAAATAGTAATATTAAAATGTAATAAAGCCTTTTTATAAAAAAAAAAAAAAATAGTAATTCCCATGTGTTGCGGTGGGTGAGGTGCAAGGGCTTACCGTGTTCCGTGTCGTAGTGAATAAAATCTCATGCACGAGAGAAGTAGAAAATGTGGAAAGTCGGTGGAGGTTGAATTTGAAAGTAACGAGGATGGGACACGTGTCACCAAACTGCCCCTACTTTTAACCTCCATTTATTTTTGTGATTTATGTTACCAATACAACCTTGAAATGTTCGTGTTTTTTTTTATATAAAAATTAAATTAAATATATCCGTTTTTTTTTACCTTTATTACGCCGAGATTTATTTTTTACCCGTGAATGTTGAAAGTCCAATTTTTACAATTTTATTTTTAATAAATTTATTTTATACAATTTGGTTGGAGTTAACAGTGAGGTATTCGTACTTTTAAACTGACCTCTTAATTAAAAATTACATTTTTAAAGATGAATTAAGATCGGAAAATGTTTAATTTTTCTAAACAAAAATGGTTAGGGTATAACGAGTAATTGATGTTTTTCAAGATATATACCCACAATATTTTGACTAATTTAATTATGCATATATGTTTTTTGAACTCTTTATTAAAAAAATATATTTTTTTTAATAACATAATAAACTAAATGTATCTAAATTTATAATTTAATATAATTTTTTTACGGTACTTCGAATTAAGATATTATATTCACATTAATTTAGTTGTTTTTTAAAATATACCTTTTTAATCCAAACTTTAATAATCTACAACATTATAGTTAATGTGTGAGGTATTATCCATCTATGTTTAAGGATGATTAAAAGAGTATATAAATAAAATAAAGGAAAAAAAAAAGACTGATGGATTAACTTGACTAAAATACTGTAGCAATAAACATTGTTTTATTTAATTTAATTAATGAATTTTGATTATATTCTTACTTCTAAAGTTTAATGTCTTTTGTGTAGTTCAAATTATTTATTATTTATTTCGTATATAGTTTGAGGTAGCTCGTAAATAATTTATTGTAGATATCCTTCATCTTCAACTATCCAACTTAATCGAATTAATTAAAATATTTGTACATTATTTTCAAAAACATTCATAAATGTTTTAATACATTTAAATTTAAAATTAATTTTTTTTAAAAATATTCTTAGGTAATTTTGGAGAGTAACCGTTTAATATTTTATTTTAATAATATTTTTAAAATTTTAATATATTTAAAAAATACCCTTAAATTTAAAAAATTGAAGGATACTCCTCCACTTTTTAAAAAATATATATATAAAAAATACCTCTAAAATTTTAAAAGTAGCACTAATACTTTTAAATAAAATAAAAAATAAAAAAGAATTTTACAATCAATATACAGTTGAAAATCGTTTATCTCTAAACTTTTAATGTTAATTTTAAAATATCAAGAGTATTTTTAAAACACGATACTAATCATGAGCATACTTTTTAACTTTTTAAAAAAGTTGTAAGGTATTAATAAAATTTGTAAAAACTAAACCGTATTTTTTAAGTATTTAAAATTAAAAATATTTTAGATCCAAAATGAACGGTTAATATATATTTTTTATTCTTCAAAAAATTTAAAAATATTTTTATTAATTTAGCATCTATTTGAAGATGTTACATATAATCCAAGTATTGATTCTTTTTTTTAATTTCTTCACTTTTACTTTTGTGTAAATTGACATATCTACCCTTGCCCTTACTTTGTCTTTTCTTGACCGTTCTATTTCTCTCCATTGTATCATCTGCCCAAATACGTCAGCAAACAGTGGCCTCACTTCCTCATTTGACCTAGAAACTTCTTTTACTTTCATTTAACAAATTATTTTTAGATTATAATTTATATAATATTTTTACGAATATTACAAATAGATATTTTTAAAATTATTTAATTTTGATAATCCTCATCCCTCCTTCTTCACCTCCCCCTTTCTCTCCCTCCAACCCCAAGTTAAAAATGGCGCCGAGAGTCTAGAGCCTAATACAGCTGGTCGCATCAGAAGGAATCTGCCAAGCTTTCATGGCCTTCCAGATTGAACCTCCCAACGACCACCACGAACACCGCCCAATTAAATTCATTACCCACTTCTTCAATTCCGCTACCTCCAATTTCTGCGCCCTTTTCGCCAATCCTCAATCAATTCCGCCATTTTCCCTGCAACCATCCTCTTCTCGTCTATGCATTCCGGTCGCATTCCCTGTCCCTCGAAAACCCCCTTTGTTCACTCATTCACGTTTTGATTCTACTCATCCTGACCTTGACTCCTCCAAATCTTCGCCTGTTAAGGGTTTGTCTTCATCGCCCGAGTTCGGCTCTGGTTTTCCGTCGACGCTGAGGATTTCAAGTCTTAATTCTAATGGAAAAGCTGGCGGCCCTGCGTTTGTTGGCCAGGTCTTCAGTATGTGCGACCTTTCTGGGACTGGTCTTATGGCAGTCTCGACGCACTTCGATATTCCTTTCATTTCCAAGAGGTTCTCTCTCTATCTCTGCTAGTTTAAGATTGAATCTGTAATTCTTTTGTCCCTAGACTACCCTTCATGATTGGTTTAGATTGATAATTATATGTTGTAAGGGAGGTGAGATTGAAGCTAGGTTTGAGAGGGTAACAAGTAACATGTTGGTTTAATTTTCCGTTCGATAGAATCTGGTTGATTTATATGTACGCTCCAGGCACAATCTATTCCAATTTAATGACTGTTATCATTATGATGTTGGCTTTATAATCCCTTGGATTTTTTTTCAATTTTGCTTAATTATTTTTAGTTATTGAAACTGAAGAAAAAATGCAATGTTGCTATCAACTATTAGTACTGTTCTGAGTGAAGCCATCTCTTATTTGTCTATTCCAGAACTCCAGAGTGGCTTAGGAAGTTGTTCTCAACCATTACTAAGAGTGAAAGAAATGGCCCTATATTCCGCTTCTTTACTGATTTAGGTGATGCAGGTATTGGCTCATTTAATTTTGTTCTTGCTACTCTTTATCCTCGTTTCTTTTGCAGTATTTATGGACTTTCCAGACTTCCAAATGCATTTGGAACAAACTACATTTAAGAATAAGAAATTTTGAAGCAAGCATTGGCTTGTATCTATTCTCCAATGTCAGCAACTTATCTTCACAATTGTTAAAAGCATTTCAAACCATTGAAATTTCACCCTTATTCTGTTTTCTAACAGTTGCTTTACGATTCTGGAAAACCTGTTTGTCTTGGAGCATCTCCTTCGAGTTTTGTCATTGTTTTCCATGTTTTAGTATCTTAATATTGACTTCTCAATTTTACTTCATCCATTAGCAGTGCATCCTGACTCAATTTTTTTTTTCTTCTTAGTTACATATGTTAAGCGATTGAATATTCCAAGTGCTGTGGTGGGTGCATGTCGTCTTGATTTGGCATACGAGCATTTCAAGGTATTAAATTTAGTATCGGTGGACCAATCTTAATTTATTGGTTGGATTGTATCTTTCAAATTTCTGTGTAATCAGGTTCCTTTTCTGTTTATCCCATGCTCATTTAAATTGCCTATATAGTGATTGCATACTCTTTTTAGTGGTATCGGTAGCTATGGTTTGATTTATTTGTGTTCTATGAGCAATTGTCATATAATCACATTGTGAGTAAATTAATCACATGTACAGGTTACCTTGATTTCACATACGACCTTCTGTTGTTATTGCTTCATTTGGTTGGAGAGTTTAAGTGGTGTGATTGCCAAGGTTAAAAAAAATGATGTCCCAACGTTAGTCTTCAACTGAACTGGTGTTTGTTATGCCATAAAGCTGAAGAAAATGTTGGAAACTTGTTTTCACACTGCTGGACGGTGAAAATGTTGGGAATTTTTTTTTGGAACAATTCCATATCCTGGGCTATGGGACAAACAGCCAACGAAAATCTTAATCCAATTCTTGTCTGGCCATAGATGGAATCACGGACAAGGAATATTTGGGTGGAACAGAATTCTAGAATTTTTAATGGCGCAAGAGGAGTCGGAGGAATTGATTTTTTTAAAGATTTGTACTTCTGCACATTCTTTGTTTAACTCTTTCTTTAATTTTTCTTCTTTTGAGAAAAAAAAAAAAAAAAAAAATCTCTCTGACAAAAATATGTCATTGATTCATTTTGACATTTTGTTCATGAGAGTGTATAACCATGAGATACTGTGTTTCATTATGCATACCTAATTGGGTTGGCTATGTAAACAATAAAGGATTTAAAGGGAGTAGGTTCAAGCCATAGTAGCCACCTACTTAGGATATAATATCCAATGAGTTTCCTTCGCAACCAAATGTGTAGGGTTAGACGGTTGCCCTGTGTGAATAGTCAAGATTCACACAAGCTTGTTCAAATACTCACGAATGTCAGAAAAATAAAATAAAATTATACAAACTTTTTTGGTTGTTGAACTAATGCATGGTTGTACTAAATTTTCCAGGATCTGTTGACGATGTGCTACTTGATTTTTGGACATTGTTTTCCATGACCTAACTTCTGAAGTTACTTGTATCATGCAGGAAAAACCTCATTTATTTCAGTTCATTCCAAATGAGAAGCAAGTATGATTTTTCTTATCTGAAGCAAGAAACTTTCATTAACGCAAAAATATATAAAAAAAAATGTTACTAGGATCAAGCATGCTAGTCAAATCCATCAGCTAGAATGTCATGACAGTTACTCATGCCCTTAGCCCTTGAATGATTTTTTTCTAACGTATAGGTTAAAGCAGCAAACAAGCTTCTTAAAGGCCTACCTGAAAATGGTGGGAGCAAAAAGATTGATGGTGTTCCTGTTTTCAGTGCCCAGAACTTGGATATTGCAATAGCAACTACTGATGGGGTACAGTGGTATGTCATTTTCTCATGTTAGTTATGCAGTTTTTGCTACGGTGAGTTAGTACATTGTTACAACTTGTAAAAGCTGGTCCTTAACATGTCATATATTCACTATATGACTTAAAAAATCAAAAGGTGTTCTTTCTTTTGCTTTTGCCTCTAAGAACGGCCATTGTTAATATTTACTAATTACCGTAGGGAGTGTGTTTGTAAGACAATATGAGATGGGTTGAGGAGGGTAGCTTAGTTTGAAGACGATATGGAAAAGCATGCAGAGAAGAAATCTCTTAAAGGAAGAATACTTGCACAAGATAAATTGGGATCTTCGAAAAGAATTATCCTTCTCATTTACAATTCTTTTTTTTAAAAAAACAAAGATTTGTTTTAGTTCATTACTTTATCACCACCAAAACCCCCTTATGTGAGGATCAAATAATAGCTTTCCTTTCCCTTTTCTTGGCCCTTTTTCTGTTTTTAAATTGCTAATTAGGTTCATTTAATAGGACGACTGGTTTGGGATAATCCATCTCCTCTTTTTTTATGATCTCTCACTATTAATATAATTCTCAGTTTCCTTTCCTCTTTTTCTTTTTTGTTGCATTGTCGTTGCTTTTCTCTGATCATTTTTCTCGATCTGCTCAATAATTTTTGGAACTTTTTCTCGGCATATTTTATCTTTGGTATTTTCATTTTGTTATTCAGGTACACTCCTTATTTTTTTGATAAAAACATGCTCGATAATATTCTTGAAGAATCTGTTGATCAGCATTTTCATGCTTTAATTCAAACTCGGCGTTTGCAGCGCCGAAGGGAAATAACTGATGATAATGCAGCAGCAGAAGTGTTTGAAGAGATGGGCGATAGTTTGTTGGAGCCTCCAGAGGTATGATATTCAATAATCTGCTATAATTCTTGAACATTTTATTGTGAGGAGGTACTAGGTATTTAATTTATTTCTTAAGACCCAGCATTTTGACGACCTTTCTAATTCTTGAGCGCAAAGGGACTAGCTTCTTATCTTACAATGTCTGGCAGCGAGGGAACTTGTGGAATATCATATCAACCCATTTCAATCTCAAGAACATACCCTAATTGTATTATAGCCTTTTGAATTTCAATCTCAAGAACATACCCTAATTGTATTATAGCCTTTTGAGAAGGCTATCTCTCTGCCACAAACTAATTCCCATAATTCTACCTACCCTATATTCCCTAACACCCTCTATTTGTAACCGTCAATGCAAATCAACTTCTCAGTAATTACAAATACGTTGGTGCTGATCTTCCTAATAATATTCCCACCTTTTCCCTATTATAATTTTTGCAAAACATCGAGATCCTGTTTATGTGAACCCAAAGTATTGAATAGCCTTCTTTTAGGGGGCGGTGGTTGGTTGGGTCGTATTTGGCTTGAATATTTTCATTTTCCTTTCGATGGTAAAAAGGAATAATGGATTTTTTTAGTTCCCTTCCATAGCTCTAAGTAAACATCAGATATAAAAAAGGCTTTTAAGCAAACATATATAAGAGGTATGCTATCTTTTTTTGAGAAGGGAAACAAAATTCAATGATAAATGAAATAAAATCGAGTGTAACCTCCAACCCCTAGAGGTATTACTAGAAGGAACAAGTTGCTTTATAAAAGAAAAGATATCAATAAACTTCTATGAAATGGTTTCATGGGATTTAGTCAATTGTGTTAATTGTGGAATATCATTCAGAAATAGGAATCCCAAATTTAGAAGTTAAAAAGAAGATAAGCTATAATTAGAAAATGGTGTTTACATTTACACCAATACAATGCTGAAAAAGAATTAAGTCCATAAAAGTATCAAAATTGGAGAAAGAATCCTTAAATGTTCTTCCATTCCTCTCGCCCAAAGAAACCATAGGAAAGTTATGTTTAATGCAAGCCACAAAACCTTCTTGACTCCATGGAAAGGATGACCCACAAAAGTTGAGGCTAGAAAGTCATAAATGTCGTTAGGCTAACTAAGAGTTGCCAAAAGCATGAAGGATCATGTTTCAAAATCTCGTAGCAAAGGAACAATGGCCAAAAAGATGTCATTCGCAAATGGAAGAACACATAGCACACCTGATGGAGATGGATAAATATGAGGCCTTTGCATTATGTCCGTAGTATTGATTGCTTCAAGGCTAAGCATCCAAAGAAAAATTTTAATCTTTTTAATAGAATTATTTCAAATCACCTCATAAAGATTATGGTTATGTAATGCATGATTTGTTGTATCCACAAGATCTCTCATAAGAGATTTAACAGTAAATGAACGAGACTGGTTGGCTGCAATCTTAAATAACGGAAGATGGAATGTTTGAATGCTTGAAAGAACTGGTTGTGCCAAGTTTATTCAGCCTTTTTTTAAAAAAATCTATTTTGAAGTTAAACGGAGGTTTTTTTTTTTTTTTTTTTTTTTTAACTTGTTTGGCTTGTTAGAAGGATAATGGCTTATACTCCCAATTTTTATACTTTTCTGGGTTCTGAAAAATATTGTCCTTGGATTGACTACTGAGCAGTGTTCACCTACATTCACTGTCTCACATATTCTTCCCTATTAGGTTCAAGAAGTGATGGATGAGATGGGCAACCTTGGAATACCCTTGAATGTCATCTCTAAGGTTGCTGAAATGCAGCTTCTTTATACTGTTGATAAAGTAATTCTTGGAAATAGGTGGTTGCGTAAGGCTGTTGGTATTCAACCCAAATTCCCTTACATGGTCGATTCATTTGAGAGAAGGTATGTGACCAGGTTTCTATGAACCAAACAATTTAAACGAACAGGTTTAATGCAATTTTTTTTCTTTCTCAGGAGTGCTGCTTCTCTCTTAAGAATCTCAGAGTCTGCAAGTGGTCTTACTAACTCTAAATCGGTGAAGGAGACCAAAGAACTTCAGTATACTAGTTCATCACCTCTAGATATTCAAGATAATAGGGAAGCCAATCAAGAACCTAAACAACGTTCCTTCAATCCTTTTAGAAATTTGTTTAGTCATCTGTGGTCAAGACGACGTCAAAGAGACGACTTTCCTCAGGAACAGGCAAAGCAAAATGTGCAGCCAAGTCCTTTTCTCCCCAAAATAACAATGGTTGGCATCTCTACTGGTGAATCAGGGCACATGAGTAAAGCCAATTTAAAAAAGACAATGGAAGATTTGACTAGAGAGCTAGAGAATGTGGATCAGGGAAATGCTGCTAATCATAATGAGTATGAACTCAACAATGAAGAAAGGGATCCATTATTTGTTGCAAATGTTAGTCATTTCAGCTCTGGCTTGGCAAAGGCAGGCTCAGCACGGTGGGTTCGGGGAAATGATTAGAGGTCCTTTCTAACATTTTGCATCTGAATAACTTTCTCGACAACTAAATTTCTCCCAGATGCGGAGAGCAGGATGCGAAGTTATGGCATACTTCCCTTACCGGGGGGTAGCTTTTCAGTTTGCCAAATGTAAAATCAGACTTGCATTTCATATCCGGTGCTGTGTATGGTAGTAGTTGCATAGATAGATCGAAAATGGTATGTGTGTGTTATATCAACAGAATGAAATGCTAAAGAGGTAGAAGGAAAGACCCCTCTTATTTTTTTCAGACAATTTTGAGCAATAATGAGATGGGAATTTTGGCTTTTAAGAACAAGAAGTTGAATGTATAAATACAAATGTTTAACTCAAGGATTTGCCTTTCATGATCTTCAATAAGCTGCAGGATCAGTCGTCTGCAATTTTGGATCAACAATCATGACAGAACCAAGCAGTGTGAGAGGAAGAGAGGCTGTTGCTTGTAAGTACTACAAACCTTTGTTTTGCCTACTCTTCTCTGTTCTCTAATCTACATGGTTCCAAAATTGCAATGATTGTTTGTTCAATATCAGTGGTCTATCTATTCATGTTTTGTTGGAACTGTTCTGTTAGCTTCCACACATAATGAATTTAAAAGAATGTCTGAAAGATTAGATATTGCCTCCTTTTTATGGCCAAGCATTTACTGAAACTTGCTATGTTCATGAGTTGTGATGGCCTTGTCCCAGCTTTGGCTACAAGATGACGGCGTTGGATGCATCAAACAAGCAGAATTTACCATATGAAGGAGAGAGCAGTCCGGAGAACACCAAAAGCAAAGCAATGATAGCTGAAAGAATGAGGTATGGAATTGTTAGTAGTGGGTTTGCTTTGTCTTGTTAGTGGATTTAATGCCATTCATATCCTTTTCAATAGTGTTCTGCACTTTCTTCTTACAGTGGCTCATATTAAAGCTTCTAGTCTGTTTTTCTTTATGTTATGACTGAGATTAGAAGTACTTTTTGTTGGACATGACCATTTTGTTATTATTATACATCCGAATTATTAGCGGGTCTGCTATCTGGTGGATTCGATCCACGTAGGTCGGCCTAGTAGTCAACTAGAGTCGTACAAATAATAGAAAACTCGACGGGTATAGATCTAAAGTCATTGTGACTACCTACCTAGAATTTTATACCCTATGAGTTACTTTGAAAACCAAATCTCATAGGTTCACATGGTTGTCTCTCGAGACTGGTCAAGATGTGTATGATTGGCTAAGAAGTTGCGAATCTCGAGAAAAAAAGCAATGTTCAGTTCAACAAACTTTACATACATGGGGAATATTTAAGCGGGTTAAGGTAAAAAATTGTCAAACTATCATAAACAACGAACCAACTTATTTAATAATAAAGTTCTGATTCAACCGATAGGAACATACCTAATTACAAATAGAAAGTTTTACTTTCGAGTGTCATTTTGGAATATTTATCTAAAAATAAAGTACACCAAAATCAACTAATTTTGACAGAAGTCATGTTTGTGTGTGATGAATTACTTAACATCTAAAATAATAATACCTTACAAACAGCAAAATATCAATTATTTATTTTTGTGTTCTTGAAACTGTTTTAAAATTTTTGCTATTTCTAGAGTATGTCTGTCTTTACGGTTTAGGGAATATTTCTTTTTTCTGCCAAATAATAATAATAATTTTTTTAAAAAAATATGATTAGAATTGAACCATTACTGGGACGATATTCCTGCCATTCAAATGTTTATAGAGCTACGATACATTGTCGGATAATTGGGACTAACGATCCTTTGTTGGGTCTTTAACGTTCTCATATTAAAGAACGCTCTATACTTAAACTCATCTATGAACTATATGTTCATCGTAGCATGTTGTCAGGGCGATCATGACGATTTTAATATCCAATTTTATTTGCCTAACTCACTCTTTTTAAATTCTTCCATTTAATTTGGCGTCATGTATTTATTGCAAGAAAAGAAAATAATTAGTATATTTAATGTTGAAATTGATTATAAATCCATTTATTATTTGTTTAGGGTTTGGTGGTACACATATTTAAATTCTTAAATGAAGTTAATATAAGTTGTTGTCCTAAATTATTTATTGCTAAAACGTGAGTAACAAGTTTCGAGAGATATTATTCAACTTTGCATGTTGGAGTTATTTATTAATTCTAATTATGCATACTTTATTGCAAATTTTTAATTGTATATTTTTCATATAATAATAATAATAATAATAGACAAATTAATTTGATATGACTATGATGAGATCATTTTTACAAATTTCAAGTCTTTTTTTTTATAATAATAATATAAATTGTCTTTCTATGAAATTTAAATTTGAATTTTTCTTATAAATTAAGAGAAATTTGACATAGTAATTAAAGAAAATAATAATAATATTTTTTTTATTTAAACTAGAGAAAATAGTATATCGGCGAAAAAAACGCATCAAATTAAAAAAATAGTAATACCCGTCTTATTTCTTCTAATATACCGTCTTGTTTTTTGTGTACTAAACTTAGACGGTATATTAATTTACACTCGACTACTAACAAATAACTTTATTAAAATATTTAAGTTTTGAACGCTCTCGATGATTTTATTATTTTTTTAAAAATTCATTTAAAAAAGAAATATTTTTAAAATTTAGGTATTAAAATATCATAAAGAAACGGAATCTCTTGCAACAAACTTTTCCAACATTGACCTTTGGGTGAAAAAGACTTTACATTGCAATAATTAATAACAAGACAATGAAACATACCAAAACAATAATAATAATTCAAAAAAAAATTTGATTTTTTTTTTTATTAAAAAGAAAACATGTTTGGATTCTGTTCTTAATGTTTCGGCTTTTCATTATAAAAAAAAAAAAAAAAAAAAAAAAAAAAAAAAAAAAAAAA
>NW_019268538.1:1289083-1300620 GCF_002738365.1 Cucurbita moschata
AAAAAAAAAAAAAAAAAAAAAAAAAAAAAAAAAAAAAAAACCCAAAATAAAAGAATTTAGATACCAAATATAAAAATTTAATTTATGAAAACAAATAAAATTAGGCAAAGATTCCTCACATCACACCCCATTTATTCAAAAACTATCTTTTCTTTAATTAATTACCCCATCTCACCCCTACCATATATATATATATATATATATACACATATGTGTGTATATATATCCTAAATTGACTAAGTTAATGAAGCTTTATATTTTAACTTTGAATATTGCTAAATTCAACATTTGACTTTCAACAAAATATAGTAACTTTTACCTTATGTTCAACTTATATGACATTTGCTTAGGGAAAATAAAAGTGAAAATCTCCCAAAAAACTCACTAATTTATGTTCAAACAAATAAATATTAAAAAAAAATTAAAAACTCAATTAGTCAACGCCATTGAATTAAAATTAATAATTTTTATTTTTAATTTGTGTTTACTGTCATATGTTTTTTTACCTATCATTTTCCTATTTTGTGCATTTTTTTTAAAGTTTAATTTAATTTTTAAAAAATGTTTAGATGTATTTTTATTTATTTTTATTATTATTATTATAGTTTAGAATGAGTGTTATATATGAATTGGGTAATTGGTTGTTAACCACAAAAATTATTTTTAAATGTTTAATGAAAAAAAAAATTGCATTAATGGGGAGAAATAAGTTACCTTGTTAACAAAAGAAAAGACAAAGGGAAGCCAAAACCTTAAGATTCTCCTAACAAATGCCTTTTTTTTGGAAATACTATGAACCAATCCTATGAACCAAAATATTCGACCATCTTTGTAACATACGACAAAACATTATTCTAACATTTAAGATCGATTAAACATCGTAATCTTAATCCGTAAGTCAAAGGTTCGAACTTGAAATTTTGATTTGGTCTTTATGGGTTTGTTGAATTAAGTTATTAACAAAAAGATTAATGGACAATTGGTTTGGTTGCAACTCGTGTCACATAAAACCAAAACATAAATTTTAGTCATCAAACAAAATCTATGAGAACGAGGAAGAAAAAAGAATTCATTTTGAAATATGTATTGACTCGACTTCTTAGAGAATTAGTATGCTAGTAGTAAACATAAAATGTGAGATCCTTCGTTGGTTCAAGAGGGAAACGAAACATGCTCTTTCTAGTAGACACGTTTTAAAACCGTGAATTTGACGGTGATATGTAATGGGACAAAGTGGATAATATTTACTAGCGGTGGACTTGGGCTGTTACACTGTAATATGTAATGGGAATGGGACAAAGTGGACAATATATTGCTGGTAGTGCATGTTGACATGGACTTTTCATGTCTCTAGTATATGTCTCGTATTATCTGAAAGATTTGAGAAAGGTGGAGTGTTCACGCACACCAAGAACATACAACACGCAATTATAGGACATGCATCTAAACTATAAACACATGTTGGTTTCTCTTCTTGGTGGATGATTAACTCATTTTTTAATGTTGCACTGATTATCTAATGAAAATAGACACTCAGTTTGGTGGGTGTGACGTTGTCTGACAATTTGTTGAATGATGGAGGAGGCGAAGGAGAGGTAGCCAATGAGTATGGTGGGCTGAAGTAAATCGAGAGAGAGAGCTAAGAGATGAACGAAGGAATGGAGGGAGAAGACTCGGTCGAGCCTCGATTGCAACGATCGACACCTAATTTTCTTTTCAAATAAAGATATAAAATCACCCATACTTGATGATGTTGGGGGGCGTTACAATTGATCACATACCATACAAAATAAATAAAAAAAAAAACGAAATTCCAAACCTCACCGACTAAGTTGAGAAAACCATTGGAGGGAAGATCCCCCCCAGTCGCAAGGGAGGGAAGTGTGACGAAGACACGAGGAAAGATAAAGAAAAGAACCAATGTGGAAGAAAAGTGAAGTTCACGTAAAGAGAAAGGCGCGTGGAGGAAATAGATAACCCTAAACCCTACAAAACCTACGAGCCAATGAAAACAAAGAGACGGAGAATGAATGGTTAGTCAAAGTCAAACTTGGTAACGCCTTTGCACTCTGCCACAAAACCCATCGTCCTTTGTCCCCATTTGACATTTTCCCAAAGTCAAAAAAATAAAACCTCCCCCCTCTCCTTTCCCATTTTTTTTAAAAATTATAATATATATATAAACCGCGTTTTCATAACCATTTAAACTATGTTCAAATTTTTATCTTCGTCAAATTCTGGAGCTCAATTCTAGACAGACAAGAAAACTACGAGCATTTCAATAAAGTATAGGATTTATTTATTTTATAGGTAGGAAAATTTAAATATTACCACTTAAATAAGGAGGATTATATTAAAAAAACAGTAAATTGTATTTACTCGTTGTAAAATACAAGTATTTTAATAAGCCAGTGGTTTTGTAGGATTAATATAAGGCATATGACCGTTAGATGGGAGGTTCAATTGTGGACAACCATTTTGTATCTAAATTATTTATTTATTTTTTACAAAATTTTAAACTCTTAAAATTACTCATTAATTAAAGACGAAAATATAGGATTTATTAATTTTAACCCAACACTAATCACTTAATTTACTAAATTTCCATAATTACCCTTTTTTTTACTCAAAGGATAAAACTAAATACCTATATATATATATATATTATTGAATTTATATTATGGTAGTTTTTATTTTTAATATTTTTTAAAAATATGATTTTGGGAGATTATAAATACATAATTAAGAATTAGTGAAATTCAAAAGTCAGTGATCTTTCTTCTTCATTTCTTATCTCTCTCTCTCTCTCTCTCTCTCTCTCTCTCTCTATCTCTTTCTCTCTCTAAAGAGCTAAAAAGTCAGCGCCGTCCTTTCTGCCGTCCCTTCTTTTCCCTTTGTACCCCTTTTACCAATTTCCTAAAATTTCGTCTTTCTTTTGTTTTTTTTTTTTTTTTTTTCATTTCGATTTTTGTGTAATCCTTTCCATGGCTGCCGGAGACGACGACTGGGATCTCTCCGCCGTCGTCCGGAGCTGCTATTCAGGCTCCTCCACCTCCTCCACCTCCACCGCCGCCGACCCAACTGCCGCTTCCGCCGCAGAAACCGCCTTGTCTTGTCTCGCTTCCTTAACTTTTGACGACGATCCAAACAACGTCGCATTCTCCTTTTCCGACATCCTTCACCCCCAACAGCCCAACGGCTTCCATGAATTACACCAAGCCTTCATTTCTTTCCTCCCCAACCCCGTCGCCCCCGCCGTCGCCCCCGCCGCACCGGAAATCCCCAATCCGGTTCCAACCCGCCAATCCCGACACGGAATTAAACCCATTCGACCACAGCCAGATCCCGGAGCGGTGGCGCTGCAATCCCATCACCGGCAACAGCCACTTTTCCGGCCAGACTTCCCAAATTCACCAATGACGCCTCCTCACATACCCAAATCGAGAAAAAGGCAAGTAATTTAATAAAATTAAATTTACATTGAATTAAATCTTAATTGATTGATTTCTTTGTTGTCATAATAAAATTATTTTAAAATTGAAATTTATTTATTTCTTTTTCTTTTAATTATTGTTATGAATTATTATTTATTTACAGAAAGAATCAACAGAAGAGAACCGTATGCCATGTGACTGCTGATAATCTCTCAACAGACATGTGGGCTTGGCGCAAATATGGGCAAAAGCCCATTAAAGGATCTCCCTACCCAAGGTATTTAAATATACATATACACATATATATATATGTATGTATATATATATATATATATATATATATATATATATATATATATAATTAAATCATGTCACGACTCTTTGTAACGATATGAAATTTGTTTGTATTTCGAAAAAATTAACTTCCTCCTCCGATGATCATAGGAACTATTACCGTTGCAGCAGCTCAAAAGGGTGTGGGGCAAGAAAGCAAGTTGAACGGAGCAACGCCGACCCAGAAACTTTCATCGTCACATACACTGGAGATCACACTCATCCACGTCCAACTCATCGAAATTCCCTTGCCGGGAGTTCCCGAAACAGGTCGTCGTCTGCAATTCCCACGAAAAACCTGACGATAGGAGACCCTGATCGGTTATTGCTCGGCACAGCCACCGTGGGCTCTCCGATGACACCGCTTAACGAAGACGGCGGGAGCGGAGAGAAAGAAGGAGAGATTTTGGAGGATTTGAGCATTGATAGTGAGGAGTACGAGGATAATGATATTCTAATTCCAAATTTGATGATGAGAAATGAAATCTTTGTTGGGTTTGAGGAGCTTGGTTGTAGTCCTCGAAGGAAGGCTTGAATAATGATATGATTTAGCAATTTTGTCATGTAATTACTTTTAATTTAGTTTATTATATAATTTTAGCAGTAGATCATGATCATCATGAATGAATTCACTCTTTTTTCATCAAATCACAGCCGTCCATTTTGTGAAATGAGTTTGATTATTAAGTTAAGAGATGAGATATAATATCTAGATCCTTAATTAATATAACAATAGTAATTAATATCATCCTTAACCAACTAAACCAAAATAAATCAATTCATAATTGTGTTTAATCCAAATCAAAGGCTCGTAATTAAGTTTATTAATAATAGAATTAATGAAAAAAAAAGGTTTAGAGAGCTGTGGTGGAAAGGACAGGTGTCGAGTAAAGAGAGGGGTAGAACATAATCCAAAGATCCACTTTATGTCGTTTATAAAAGTCAACGTTTTTATTTATTTATTTATTTATTTTCTAGAAATGAGATTTGGTCAAACGTATTATATTTCAACTTGTTTTAAACTATAAAAAAATGTTGGACGGATTCAAGTTGTCAACTTGTATTATGTCATCTATAAATATTCAGTGTTTGGTTGGGAAAAATTATTAGGGAGTTTTAATGCATATAATTAATCTTAGACTAGGGGTATGGTTGGAATTTTAAAAATATAAATATCGTTTCATGAAGTCTAAAGTTACAAATAATTTATAAATAAATGTACTTACATTTTTAGTCACTTATTTAGAAAAAAATACACTTTGTAATATATATTAAAATCTTATATTCTTTATAAAGGTGTAGATGGTGAGACCCCACATTTATTGGATGAGAACGAAACACTTTTTTTTATAAGAGTGGAAATCTCTTCCTAACAGATGCGTGGTAGGTTTGAACGGTTACAAATGATATTAGAGCAAGACATAGAGCAGTGTGCCAGTGAGAATGCTGACCCCCAAGGGGTGGAAGATGGGTGAATATCAGCAGGGTAGGTTTGAGCTGTTACAAATGATATTAGAGTCAGATAGAGCGGTGTGCCAGCGAGAATGCTGGCCCCCAAAGGGTGGATTGTGAGATCTCATGGGATAGTGTGCCAACGAGGATGCTGACCCTCAAAAGGGTGAATTGTGAGATCCCACATTGACTGAAGAGGGGAACGTACATTCCTTACAAGGGTATGAAAACCTCTGCCTAACAAATGCGTTTGATATCATGAAGGTGACAGCGATACAACAATAGTAGGTTAAAATGGACAACCATAAATTTTTCTAAGCCGATCTTTTGCGCTTTGGCCATGAACAAAGAGAGCTCCATTAAGTAATCTTCTCTTCCACCTCCGACTAGCATAGCTTGAAGTCCTTCACACAACTGCGAAATAAGGCTTTCCTGTTATAATAGTGTTATAACAGGTTGTTCAAAAGGATTTTCCATTCTTTCATCAAATATTCTGCTTTTTCTTGAATACTCGGGTTCAAATACCCATGGACACGCTGTTTGCTTACGAGCTTCAGGCACATTTTCTTGCAACTCTGGGTGTACATTTCTGTCACCATTACAGGAATCACATCATAATCAAGCACAACGACCAGCCAATCATTATAAGCAAATAATTCATTAGTGCGAGAAATACATTACAGATAGCTTGGCAGGAAAAAACGGCTTTCTATATATGACAAAACGTGAACTTGGTGGTAAGACACCAAATATGAAGTCAGCAAACGCAAAATTGCAAAATTTTTGGCCAAAAGGAAAAAAGAAGTGCATCCACAGTAACCAAGTTTGCTTCATCGTACCATACTAACTAAAAATTGAAAAATTGACAGAGCATCTCACCCTTGCAAAGAAGAACAAAATTAGGTCTCCTGGAAATATAAACCAAACAATGAAAAACTGGCATTTCCTCTATCAGACATCAGCGACGAACTAAAAAGCTTGTGAATATGTCTACAGCACATACTTATCCCTCCAAAAACCAGCTTCCATGAATTTCTCTACTTATGAAACATAAAATATATAAGATGAAATTATCTCCAAAGGCCAAAGCGTGGTTGAACAAAACTACTAGATTCTTCACTCCTCTTCGAAAACAGTTCCTTTTTCGCTGACATAAATACCATCAAGGAATTTCCGGATGTCTTTGTTCTTGACATGGCATTTCTGTCACCCAGAAGAAAACAAGTATAAGACTACAGATTATGACCTGTACAGGCAAAGAAGTTTTGCAAGCAAGAATAAATCACAAAGTGGCGTGGAAGAGAAAGGGACCTGGTTTATCAAGGCAGCAGACCGAGATACAAGCTCTATATCATTACCATCCAAGACTAACTCATCTTTGACCTTCTCAGATCGAACAATCGATACCCCGTCAAGCATATCCACCTTTCGCACCTGTTTTGCAGAGAAGAAAGACTTCACATCCATGCATCATATAAATAGTAACAAATGTACTTACAAGAACAATTGTTAATAAGCATGAAAATAAAAAAGAGGATTTTTTAATAAAAATTATTTGGAGTACGTCCTTGTTATGTTTATATAAATGTTTGAATTTTATGACAATTGGACTTTGGATGAAATGACTAAAGGACAGCATTCAATGTATCTATTTCCTTCTAATGTAATCAAAGTAGTTTTTACTACATTTTTTGTGAGACTCAAGTAAAGAAGTACATAAATAAAGAGTGATCCTAAGGATAGAAAGTTTGAGCACGACTTCAAATAATTGAAATTACTATCTAGACAAACAAAATACACCTTTTTTTAGTGGCCCCACCTGTTTTTTATCATGCTTGAGATAGAGAAATTCAACTACTAAGCAATTATTCTACCAAGCATGTGAGCAAAAAAAAAAAAAAAAGCATATTAAAAGAACCCAAACTAGCTTGTGGGGATTAGTAGAAGAACAGGTGGCGATGTAAGTGGGAGATGTAGAAAAATGTATCATCAAGTGTCAAATCTAGATTCCAAATCCCGACCATGGGGAGTTTTTTTTTCAACTCAACCTTAAGGAACATCATTTTATATTTTAGATACCGATAGTATATAGAAAAAACAATAATTCTCCAAAATAGTTGAACCCACTGCTGCTCTCTAACTGACATTATGTGTTTGTTGGTGCTGAAGTTAAACCATAGACATTGTGGAGAATCAAATCAAGTAAAGACAATGTACAAATTAACTGATCTATTTTTAAACATATGCCCTTTCAAGGGGTACGGCTAAAACAATTACGAAAGGAGGAAGGAGAATGAATGATATTGTAAAGCTAGGGCTTTCGTCATGAAGTAGTTACAAATTAGTCAACCAGTTCATCTTAACACCTACAAATCGATCATTTCACATTCAATTATGGTAAAATTCCAAACGCAGCAGTAAACATGAATCCAGAATACAAATAGTGAAACTTATGACAATAAAGTGGGGTTAAGAGTTATACCTTTTTCTCACCAAGAAAGTTACGGATCTCGATAGACTTGTTGCCGCTGGTGATGCTAGCATTGATCGGAAAATGAGCATAAACAAACCGCATCTTGTAACGATAACCCTTGGTGACACCAGTGATAAGATTCTCAACATGGCTAAGTGCAGTACGAATGGCAGCCGAAGTCTTCCTGGATCCGAACCAGGCATCAATCTTGAGCTTCTTCTTTCCAGTTTCCTCTTCGGTAATCAACTGGAAATCCAAATTTAAATGCTTGAAGTTACGAATGAGTTTTCCCCGAGGGCCTTCTACCTCTATGATTTTGGCGTTCACTTTGATCTTCACCCCCTCGGGGATATCCATAGTTTCCGATGAGAGGATCGTCTTCATCTTTTCCTAATGCAAATCTCTCTCTCCCTCTCCCTCTCCCTCTCTAGAGTTGAGACGGCGACGGCGACGGCCGATAATGTACAAAAACCCTAATTGGAGAAATGGTGAAGATTTATAGCGGGAAGTCTTCGACTGTGTTTTTTAGGGTATTGGAAGTAGAGATGGATATTAGGGTTTTTCTTAATTCTTTGGAGGCCCGTATTCATCAATATTGGGCCTCCTATAACATCGAAATGGGCCCATATTTTTTAAGTAATCAAAATGGGCCCAATTTGAATGTAATCAAAATGGGCCCAACTTCAAATTGGGCCCATTTTGAGATTAATGAAATTACGAATTAGAACGATTAAAAATATATTTAAACCTTTATAATTTGGGCTAAAATGAAACAAAGAGATCAGTGTCGACTTGGCGCGCAGCGACTGATTACTAGAGAGCGATTATCATATCATCGGAGGAGTCTTTGGCGCCGTGAAGCTCCGATCTTCTGCCGTTGTCGCCGGTAATCATTGCTTGACCGATTAAGAATTTGATCATTGTATCCATCGCAGCCTCTTTTCTGCCACCTTTGCTCTCAGAGGTTTCATCTTTCTCGACTCCGTTGATTCTCCTTCTTGAATTTGTCACTGTCCAGCTCCATCACGAACTCTCTCCAGTCTAGGTACGTTCTCTGCAATGAGTGGTTTGTGGAAAGGCTAAAAGGAAATGCATCTGTTTCTTTAGGTTGAGCCATACAGATTTTTGCTGTATTGAATCCTGATCTGATTCGGCTTAGATTTTACACATTGGCGATTGGCGATTGGCGATTTTTGTTTTAATCTTTATGAATTATAATTTTTCCAATTTATTATTTTCTTCCCCTTTACTGGATTAGATCCCATGTATTTATTGTTTTTCTTATCACCTCCCTTGCAATCCTACCAGAGAAAACGAGTCAGGTAAATGAAGAAGCGGGGAAGAACTGAACTCTTTGTTGCTTTGCTAGGCTACTGATTGTAGAGTCGAGTGAAAATGTTGGGAGTTTGGTCAGATTTTCAGATTCGTAGACCATTTTCGTATGATCATTGTTTTGATTCAATTTGGTCTTTCCCAGGAACCATGCAGTTCTTTGGTGGGTCAGAGATTAGCCCTTCGCCTCCGGTCCCAACAGCAACTGGAAATAATGTGCATATGATGTATATTTTCAATAGGAGTGGAGTTTGCTTGTTTTACAGAGAGTGGAACCGGCCACTTCGGACATTGAATCCCCAGCAAGACCACAAACTTATGTTTGGTTTGCTCTTCTCTCTCAAATCCTTTACTGCCAAGATGGACCCAACCAGGTTTGCCTTTCTTCCTTCACTAGGAAACTACTTTGGTTTTTGGGGTGCCTAGTTAATGGAATGATCGAACAAGATGGGAGATTGATACGAACCATATTCTTATGTCTTAATAACTCAACAAATACAGTGCTCCTTTATGGTCTGGTGGCAGTAACTAATATCATGTTTAATTTGATTGTAGATTTAGATTTCGACTTTTCCAAGTCTTATCTTATTGAGAAGAGATGAGCTTCTTTTGGGAGTTAGATTCTGAATTTGAAGTGATGGCTTTCATTTTTCTTTTTTTGGTACAGTGCTGATAAAGGCAATCTTGGAGTGCCTCAGTTGCCTGGCCAAGGCTGTTCATTTCACAGTTTTCGTACAAATACTTACAAGCTCAGTTTTACTGAAACTCCATCAGGGATAAAGGTTATTTCAACCTTCCTCTCTCTGTTCTCTTTCATATTTGCCGCTGTAGTTTCATGCATGTCTACTTGAATTGTTCAGTTAAATATCTTGCTATATCACATATGGCATGATCCACTCAGAAATAATGTATTGTCGGGAGCTGACTACATATGAATTATTGAGATTTAATCAAACTAATGTTTGGTTTATGTCATTTTGTAAATTATTCATTGTTATTATCCTCGTTATTTGACAAGGTAGATGGGAGTTTTAAAGGGTTGGGTTCTTTCTTCTTTACACTTTCTTCTTGCTTTTCTGTCTTGTTCTAATAAAGTTCAGTTTCCTTGGTGATAATTAGTACTTCCAATGAACCTCCTTTTTGTTTCTTGTTTTATTCTTGAAGAGTTAAAGTTGGACTCTTTCAAGAAGCCCTGTGAAGCTGCTATTTTAAAATTGCTGCTTTTGAGAAATAATTAACCTGTGGTGCAAAATGGGGATCCTTGCCTTGAACTGTAGTGTTGCATTGCTTGATTTATAACTTAGTTTAAAGTTCAATTTTGTTTAAAATGATGGATTATTTCTTTTGTTTTCAGATTATCCTGGTTACCCATCCTAGAACCGGTGATCTAAGGGACTCATTGAAGTACATATACAATTTGTATGTTGAATATGCAGTGAGAAATCCACTCTACAGTCCAGGAACCACACTCAGGTAAATTGCTAGCTATGGTTGATGCATTATTCCTATATACCAACTGTAGTAATTTAATTCAAAGAAACTATGAAGTCTTGCAAAACAAATTCAATTTCTTTGATGAATTTGAACTTTGTAATGCATGCGTTTATTAGTTTCAGTTTACAAATGGTCAATGACGTCAGGCATTGGGAAACTTTTATTGGTGCTTGCACCTTAGCTATAAATACTTTAAATCTGTCTCAGAGGTCCGTTTAGGAACCTTTTTTCTCTTTACTAGATTCTCTCGTTAGGCTAAATCACAACTTTAGTCCTTGGGGTTTGGGCTTGGTTTCAATTTGATTTCTACGATTTTAAAATTTTCATTGTAGTCCTGTGGAAGTTAGATCTCCCAAAACATCATAGTTCTTACCATATGTTATCAGTTTTCTTACTTGATATGGGTTTTTCTCCCATTTTTCATGTGGAAAAGAGAGACAATAAGTTTAACTTTAGGCATGGGTAGAGTTTAAATTGGGAGACTATATTAAAGTTTAATTTGGGTAAAAAAATAATAAAAGAAGTTGGGTGGCGAAATAGGTTTTGGGGACGGGGGTTTTGAAATATGAAAGAGTAGGCGACTTAAGACTTAGGTTGGTTGCACAACTTGCTTTCCTCTATGTCTGACTTGGCTCAAACCATGATACAATCAACAATTTAACCTTTAGATATGCCTTATATCGAATGGCAGCTCATCGCCCTTCTTTTCCCCTTCCAAAGAAAAGGAGTTGTGAAAGAAAACTATTAACACCTCATAATGGTAGAGACATTTTTGGGAGATTTGACAAAGCTATATGGACTATGATGGAAAATTGAAAACCATGTAGTCGAGATCGAAACCAAATTCAAACTATATAGACTGAACTATTAATTTTAACCCTTTTTTACCTGAAAGTTTTACATTGGAGGATGTATATCCCTTTGTTAACTTTTCCTCTTTACTTCTTTTCACAAAAAAGATTTAAAATGTTACAACATCTTTTCTACAGACTAACCCCCCCCCCCCCCCCCCCCCCCCC
>NW_019268538.1:1301343-1309613 GCF_002738365.1 Cucurbita moschata
CCCCCCCCCCCCCCCCCCCCCAAACATTCCATGCTCGCTACGATATAGTTTTTTTTAATAATGAAAATAAGTTATTCTTGTTTGTCCTGGCATCTCAATATGGACACTATCTTTGATAAATAATTTGATTTTTCTTTCTGTAGGTGTGAGCTATTCAATACAAGTCTTGACCAATATGTAAGGAGCATATCATAGAAATCAAAGGTAGCTGACTGCTCTGCCATTTTAGTTTCATTCAAGTCGTCATATGCTTTCTGTCTCTTGTTGATGAATGAATGCAATTTATTGAACAATGGTACAGTTGCAGGCCATTAGACCTCCTTGTCGAAAAAATCCTACCTCTGAGTTTATTTTTTATTCCATTGGTTGGACTCAAGATAGTGCACCGGCATGACTTATTCAATTTTTTTTTTTTCCTCATCATTTTTGTGGTGACTTATGGTGTTGCGATAGTGGTGGAAAGAGGTTTTTTTTTTTAAAATAAGGAATTCTAGTACAAATGTTTGCTGCAATTGCAGCTAGGTTTCTTGTTTCATCTACTCACATACATACATTAGGAGTCCTGTGTAAAAATGTAAAGGTTTCAAATGGGAGAAGATTATGTTAAATTACCTTATTAACCGCTTTCACCTTTCCATTATCTCTTCATCAATGTCTTGTTATTTGTTTCAACCCTAGTATGCACCTCCATTAAATAATGCAAGTTTCTTTTTCCTTTTTGAGAATTTGATATTTGTAAGTGTCTAGGCCAACTTGGATACACCTCAACTAATCTTAGAAGACAATTGCCTAATCTTATTACATGTAGTTGTCAAGGAAACTCATTGGATATTGATTCCTAGGTTGGTGACTACCTTAGTTTGAAACTATTTTGTCTAAGCCATTGACTATTTATTATTACCCTCATTGATCAACAAGCCAACCACACGGTGGTTTAGGAAGTTTGCCATAGTGTAACTCTTCCTTTGGGTTCCCAAGTCATTAGGAATAGATTTTGGTCCCTTTAAGGTTGATAGCCCTTCATCTCTTGGTTCAACGATCAACTCTATCTCCTGATATTTATCACACTGTCTCCCAATGAAGTTAATAGGATTCCCAATGAGGCATACGCCAACTTAAGGAAAATCGAGGTCAAATTTGAGGCCCCCATGGTCTGTTGACGCTTTAATTCTGTATTGTGCTATGACACGGCTGTTGTGTTGCACTGCTGTGGTAATGGAAGCTAGATCTCTTTCAGTACTATAATTTCATAACGTGTTTGTTTGGGCTAAAAAAAAGATGTCAATGTACAACCATCATCCATTAGGTATACAGTGTCGGTAAGCAACTAACATAGCAGAAAACCGTCATCATATGTTTACGATGACACTGATTTGGATTTGATGTCAATATTGAATCGTCGATGCATAGGTTTGATGATTGTTTTAAATTGTATCATTGTACAAAGTGTCATTGTTCTTTTTGTATAGGATTGTATCATAACTAAGGCTGTAAATTTCCCTCGACATATTGTCATTTTCATATGATTCTGGTTAAATAACATTTTCAATGTATCATAAAAGTATTAATATAATATTACTAATACTAAAAAAATGGTAATTTTGTGGGTGTTTTGATTTGAATGGGGGTAGTTACTAGTTAGTGATGATTGAAATGGGAAGATGTTTGAGAGACTGAGACTGAGAGAAAATGACAAAGGGAAAGACTGCACACTGAGATGGAAGACATTGACAGACAGTGAAGAAAGGGAGAAAGGATTCCCCTTTTCCCTCTCTTTTGGTTACTAGTTGGAGTTTGCATCAGACAAAATCCAGATTTCTTTTGAAATTGGTTCATAATAATTATGACCCTTTTCACCCTTTTCACATTCCAACCCTCAAAACCAAACCCATTTCTTCTCTTCTTCTTCTTCTTCTTCTTCTTCTTCTTCATGGCATCACCCAAAAATTTCCCCCTTTACAAACAAAACTCACAAATTTATATTCTTTGGGTTGCTCTCAAATCCCTTCTTCTTTGCTTTCTCTGAAAGAAAAATCTGCCAAAATGAAAAGAAGAAACCCAAATCATCATCAGTTTTGATTATTTCAAGCTCTGTGTTACATAATCAATGGTGGAACTGGGAACTGGGAATGAGTAGTATACCTTTGCAAGATAGACTTCTTGACCTTTCTTGTGAGGCCGCTGTTTCTGACCTTGAGAACAATAAAGGTTTCTCTGACCACGAAAATAAATTCAACATTAGTGGCATTTTCGCGATTGTTCTTGTTCTAAAAAGTTGGTTTTTACCTGTGGATGCGTTGAAGGATCTTTTACAGTGTAAAATGGCGCTTTGAATCCCGTCGTGTTGCTGCAACAACGAATCATCTCTTCGGTTCAACGGGGGCGCCACCGCCAATCCACCGGTCGCTGACGCCGATTTGCTCTTACCCAGATGCTTACATACCAACCGAATCCCCGCCGGCAGGCCATTATCGTGCTTTTCTCTCGCCGGAGAATCCACTGTCGTCGACAGATTGTCGCTGTAGTCAGTGGGTTTCTTCAGAACCTTAGGCTTAATCAGCCTCAAATACTTCTGAACTGCCTCCTTCGAGAACCGTCTCGCCGTTGTCGCCGGAGCCTCACAAGGGTCGACTGGAAAAACACCTCCGATTCTCCTGGTGCTGTTGTCTCTGGAAAGATTCGAGCTCAAAACTCTGCGTTCTACTTGTTCTGTTCCGCCGGGTGCTCTGTTTTTGGCCATTGATCTCTGTTTGTTGAAGATGGAAACAGGGAACTTGGGGGCCGATTTGAGAAGCTGAATAGGGGAGTGGGGCTTGGAAGTGGGTTCGATTGGAAGAATCTTTCGTTTGGAAATGGAATCGGAACAGAGGTTTATGTGTTCGCCTAGTTTGGTGGGAATTTGAGGTCTCTGTTCTGGGCTGTGAATATCGCCGGCGGAAACAGAGAGAAACTCGAGATCGAAGAACGAATCTTCCTCTTCTTCTCCATCTTGTTCTCGTTTCTGCTGTTCATCGGCGACGGAAAGTTTGAACAGCCTGCGAAAGGCGAGGGAATCCATGGTGGGAGGAGAGAGGAGAGGGGTAAAAAATGGTGGGGTTTTGGTGGGTTTTATACAGAGAGATTTTGGGTTAGTGTTAGTTTCTTCCATGGAGATTTTGGTTTACAGTAATTGAATTGAAAATGTAGTTTGCCTAAGAAGAAACAGAGGATGATGTAAGTTTTTTTTTTTTTTTTTTTCCTTCTTTGTCTACCGATATTCGTTTTAAAGTCTCTCAATGCTTTTTAGTTTTTTTTTTCTCCTTTTTTAAATTTTATTATGATATCTTTGAATTTGTGAATGGTAAAATTTCACTTTAAAATCGTGTACTAATTAAAGTTTTTCGTGAGGTGTCACGTTTATGCTCGTTTAAGACGTGTTGTCCGTGGTTGCATGCTCATGACAAACCCTTTACTTGATTTCACTGTATTGTTTTATTATTGTATCTTCTGTTTATGTGATTATTTATTACTTGATTTCACACGGTATTGTTTTACTTTTATGTGATTATTTATCAAAATCATGTCTATGTTTGTATGACTTGAATAATCTCAAAATGTATTATATCTCTTAGTTGTCAACTTCTCTCACCTAAATTTTATACATGTTTCACTTGAATTGTCTCTTAGTTGTCAGGGATACGATTAGTTAATTTTTATTACTCCCTATTTCTTTCTTTAAGTATTTATGTAATGACTTTCAAACTGCTGTCAATCTTGTTTTCCAAGTCTCTTTCAAAAATCTCTCTACCCTGGTTTTATAAAATCTTCTAAAAACGGGCTAGAGACTTGAACATAGCTGCTTGACCATAACACAAACCTAAATTGGCTCGACTCACTTTGTTGGGAGTGAGTGTTGTACAATTTCAAAAGCCTGCTACTAAGAAAACTGCTATTATGACATGGGATATGCGACGATGGGTACGGACCGGCCTTTGCATGATGTCACAACCTCAACGAGAGAAAGTAGGCCGTTTGGATTTGAAATTCGAACACCCAAGTTCAAACCAATTAGCCAAACTGGTCCCAAACGATTATGAATGGAGACAGGAACTACTTAAAAGAATGGAGGCAATGGTTTAGAGAGAGAGAGAGGTGAGCCTACAAAGCTGGAAGCTCAGAATGAGCCGTCAGAACACACACGGTCTTCGTCCCCATACCATTTCAGAGTTTCAGATAACTTTTCATTTCTTAATCTCACGCGCCCCATTTTACACGCTCCTTTTATTCTTTTAAATATTCAACAATATATCATTTTTTAAAATTATTAATTTAATCCATTTCCCTTCCTTTTATTTTTAATTATAATCAGATATTTCAAGTAAATTAAATTATATTTTTTTTAATCAGCTGTGGGAAAAGGAATGTTAGACTTGGATAAAAGAAAAATAAATTAATTAAAAAGCTTCAATTTTTCAAAGTCAATTTGATAACCTCACCTACTCAACTCGAACTCTAATTATTCCCTCCAAGTTGCCATTTTTTTAAAACATTATACATGTCGGTATTCTAAGTTATACCTAAATTTAACCATTGTCGTTCATAAAATATGATTTAAATTTGTTATTATATCACCGATTCAATTAGATTATTCAAATAAATCCAACCAACTCATTAACTCGACATATCATAATCAATAGTTGAAACAATTGTTTCAACAATGATCATATGTTAGCTCGAGTAATACGCTGCTCAGACAACGATTTTAAGTCAATGTCGTATTTCTATGTGTCCAAGTCAAACTCTCTAATAAAATTTTGCAAGTTGCAACTCTTTAGTTTGAATGTGTAAGAGCTCAAGCCTTCCCCTACCGCTAATAAATATTGGTTTCTTTGGGCTTTCCCGACTTTTCCTTTCAGACTTCCTTTAAAGATTTTAAAACACGTCTACTAGGGAGAGGTTTCCACATCTTTAAGGGCTTAACGTTTTTGCTGACACACCACCCGATGTACCATTTGTAACAACTTAAGCTAAATAGTGGAAGCGGCTCCATGAAGGAAAAAAAATAGAGGGAAAGGGAGACCTAAAAGTGTAAAAGAAGAGGGAATTAGGTTCTTTATGAAGAAAAAAGGGTTTAGGGTTTGGGAGAAGATGACAAGAAACTTCCAAAAAGTGGAAAGAAAAATAAGGCATAAGGAGAGAGAAAAGGCATCCCACAAGCAACCCAGCTTACATACCTCACCTTCCCCCATACAACACATCAATGGAGATTTGCTTTAAAGGATACAAAAACCATCCCTTAAATAACACCACCCCCTCTTACCTAAAGGATCCTTAAGATTTCAATAACTACGAGAAAAGAATCCGCTGAGAGAAAGCTGAGAAGGGAAAGCTGAAAGAAGACAATATCTGCTAGTTGCGAGCTTGGACTATTACAAATGGTGTAAGAATCAGACAACGAGCATTGTGCCAATAAGAACGTTGAACCAATTTTGCTCCGTAGGGATGAATTGTGAGATCCCACATTTAAAGGTGTGGAAACCTCTTCTTAGTGAACGCATTTTAAAACTTTGAGCGGAAGTCCAAAAGGGAAAACCCATCTCTCTCGAGTAAACGCGTTTAAAACCTTGAGGGAAAGCCTAATATCTACTAACGGTGAGGTTAAGCTGTTATAGATCGCTTTTGTTAAAATTGCAGGTATAAACGTGCCAAAAAGGTGAAAAAGTGTGCATGGGCTCACAAAATTAGGGTTTATGCATAAAAAAATCTCTTATTTTGGGCAAAGGAAAAGCAAGTAAAGATGGCAGATGCCAATGCCATTCCATTTCTTTCTTCCTTAAGGATATGCATGAGCATTTCCTTTTGCTACAAAAAGTTTTGACCTTCTCTTACCAAACCCGAATCCGATGGTATATATCAATTACGGCTAAATTATACTCACTCTTATGGCTTAAAAAAGATCCTCCGATTCCACGAAACTTAACCGTCAATATTACATATTCATTAAGCAAATTTGTCAACAAAGATATTAATGGGTAATAAATTACATTCACACGTAAAATTCTAAATCAATATTTTTTTCTTATTTTTTTAGGTCATGCTTCCGACCATACAATTTGGTGTCTGGTGCCGTGTCTACGAATTTATAGAAAAATTTAGGGTTTTGACTCTAAAATGAGAAATACATATATATAATTACATTATTTAAATGAAAAATCAAAGACATTTGAATTATTTAGGACAAACCAAACTGGATGTAAACAGACATTTGCATGTGCATCATTAAAAGCTTGGTTGGAATTAAAGATGACCAATGTATATGAATCACATGTATATATCCAAAAACCATATACTATATTTTTCTTCCAATTAATCGTATGTGGACTATTTTGCTTATTTTCCTTTGATAAAGACTATTGAAAATGAGAGGATTTGAATTTTTAATCTATGCTTCTATTTAATACCAACCAATGTGAGACATCACAATCCACCCCCTTCGGGGTTAGCGTCCTCGCTGGCACTCTTTCCTTCCTCCAATCGATGTGGGACCGCCCCTAAATTCACCCTCTTTGGGGGCCAGCGTCCTTACTGGCACACCGCCTCGTGTCTGTGGGACCGCCCCTAAATTCACCCTCTTTGGTGGTTTGTTCACCCTTATAAATGGTGGTTTGTTCTCCTCCCCAACCAATGTGGGACATCACAGACTCTAAGTTTTCTCTTTCGAACTTCCCCTCAAGGTTTTAAAACGGTTTTTTAGGGAGAGATTTCCACGCCCTTATGTTAGAGAGATGTTCCACCCCTATCATATGTTTTTATCCCAAGTGGGGCTTGGTTGTTGGTCGGTATGTCTCATTTGGGTGTCTATCTTTGAAAATGTTTTAAAAAATGGGTAGCCTTTTTAAGAATCTATACATCATTGCTTGGAAGAAAATATTAAAGCTTTTGGTTTAGTGGGGTTTCTATGTTTAGTGATTAATTGTGTTCTTAATCTTGATGGGTTGCTTTCTAAGTGCTTTCCACATATTTCAACTACCTTGGAAATTAGGGTTTTTAATTTTGCTTTTATGAAACCTTAGTCAAATTCCTTAATCATTTATGTTTTTGGGTATTATAATGCTTTTGCACTAAAGTATTAGAAGGTTTAATATGTTGGAGGTGATTCTTTTAGATTTATAACAAGAAACTATTGTTCAGTGTCTACCTCTGTTACCATTTGTAACAGCTTAAGCGGCTTAGGCTGACAAATATTGTTAACTTTGACCCGTTATGTATCGTTATCAGTCTCACGATTTTAAAACGTGTTTGAGAGAGATTTCCACACCTTTATAAGGAATGATTCGTTTTCCTCTCCAACTAACGTGGAATCTCACTGTTTTGTTTCATAATATTAAAAAGCAAGATACGTTAGCTAGTTTGGTTCCTAATCATCTAGTTGTTCTTCCGTTGATTGTGGTAAGATGGTCGATTTTATGTGTTTCCAACACGGGTTTATTTTCTTGAATTGATAAGATACTTGTGAAAGAAGATGGAGGTGTTCCAAGAATGAACAGCAAAAAGTGAGCATTCAAAGTTGTACTATGCTGTGTTATAAATAATGTTCATCACCTAAACTACACTATACTTGTGTTCATGGAGACAAAGATTCTGATTCGTGTAACTCCACAAAACTAGGAGCTACTAAAGCTACTAAACCAAACTATTGTGTCACAGTGTTCCTAGTATTTATTCCCTTCCATATCATATGTGTTTTTCTCTTAAACACCCACCAAACATTCCAAATTCCATGTCACTAACAATTATACTCAAATGACCGGTTTATGGGTGTGAGATCCCATATTGGTGGGAGAGGGGAACGAAGCATACCTTATAAGCGTGTGGAAACTTCTCCCTAATAGACACGTATTAAAACTATAAAGTTGACGACGATACGTTACGGGTGAAAATGGACAATGTTTACTAGCGGTGAGCTTAAGTTGTTACAAATGTTATTAGAGTCTGTCGCTAGACGTTGCGAGACATTGGTCGGAGTACATAGTAGACACGTTTTAAAATTGTAAGGCTAACGACAATACATAACGGGCAAAACTGGACAATATCTGCTAGTGGTGAGCTTCGACTATTTCAAATGATATTAGAGCCAATTACTAAATGGTGCAAGACACGGGTCCGAGTTGAGCTAGACCCTTCCCATAGTAAATGCACTTTTAAAATATATATATATATATATATATATATATATATATATTTTTTTTTTTTTTTTTTTTTTTTTTTTTTTTTTTTTTTTTTTTTTTTTT
>NW_019268538.1:1310915-1322953 GCF_002738365.1 Cucurbita moschata
ATATATATATATATATATAAATTGATAAATCTAATTGAGGGTATTTAAAAATGGATGGACAAAATTGTAATTTAATCAGAAAAATAAAATAAAAGCAAAATAAAGGAAGCCCTAACAATATATGAGTTTGATTTCAGCCCCCGCCCTTCTCTCTGTTCTTCTCCCTCGGGGATATATATAATTCCACCATTCCCACCACCGGTGCTTGATTTTCCAGGCTCACTGAGCGGCGGCTCTTCGATTCAAGCTTCTGCCCACATCGCACTCCTTCGCTCACGTTGATCGTTTTCTGGGGCGTTCTGTTTTCATTTGGTAATCGTTGATTGGTTCACTCAGGTATTGCTGATTTCATCTGCATTTGAATTTTATTTCGTATGAAGTTGAGTTCTTGACTTATTTGTTGAAGCAGAAAGCGGATACACATTTTTTTCTTCCTCTTGGTTCCTGTTCTGTTTCCTTCGGATGATTTTTTCCTGTTAATTCTGCGATGTATAGTTTGTTTGCGCTGAATAATTTTTGTTGAATTTCTGGTTGATTAAGTAACATTGATCTTCTTATATTACGAGTGAAGACTATGTTTTGTTGATTGATAGCGGGGAGGATTGATTTTCACCTCATGCTTTCTGCAAGTATGACTCCTTAAGGAGTATTATTGATTTTATTTGCATTTGCATTTGATTTGTTTTAAGACTATAACGGACACTTTACGTTGGTAGCATGTTCACGCCCCACCTCTATTGTCCTAATTTTTGCTATTTGTTTGGCTTAGTTTCAAACTTCTTGCTAGCATCAAGTAAACGAGTTGATGTTCCCCAAAAGTATGGTCTGTTTGGAATGACTCTTCGACTTTCTTAGCTATTAAAAACATTTTTTAAGCACTTGGGAGTACTATTCTTGGCTCAAATTTGGGTAAAAGTCTATTCTCTGTGGTTATGTATGTGTATTCCACTCAAATATTGCCTATATTTCGTTGTTTATTGGCAGTTCTTTGGGTGTTTACAGAGCGGAACTCAGGTCAATTCCACAATGCAGTCTACTGAAGTCCCCATCTCCATGGAAGTGGAAGCAGTTCCAAGTAAATCGACAACTGAAGTCGGCATCTTGCCTCCAAAACCACTGTTTGAACCTCTAAAGCCTCATGAAATGAATGATGGCCGAGTTCAGTTCCGGAAGGTATCTGTTCCTCCACATCGCTATTCTCCTCTCAAGAAAGCATGGATGGAGATCTACACCCCAATATACGAGCAGATGAAAATCGACATCCGTATGAACCTCAAAGCTCGTAAAGTCGAACTGAAAACCAGAGCAGACACACCAGACATCAGTAACTTGCAAAAGTGTGCAGATTTTGTCCATGCCTTCATGCTGGGTTTTGATATAATTGACGCCATTGCACTCTTACGAGTGGATGAACTCTACGTAGAATCTTTCGAGATTAAAGATGTTAAAACACTTCGAGGTGAGCATTTGTCCCGTGCCATAGGCCGATTGTCTGGTAAAGCTGGAAAAACTAAGTTCGCCATTGAAAATGCTACAAAGACGAGGATAGTCATTGCAGACACCAAGATTCACATATTAGGATCCTTTGCCAACATCAAAATTGCTAGAGATTCTCTTTGCAGCCTCATTTTAGGTTCCCCTGCAGGTAAAGTTTACTCGAAATTAAGAGCAGTTACTGCTAGATTGGCTGAAAGGTTTTGATCTTTTATGATTTTTTTCATACTAGTTATTTGAGGGAGAGTGTAACTGCATTGAAATTCTTGTCCATCAAAGTTTTTTCCTTGATTCCTTCTATTATTCAATATATTGGTTCAAGTAAACTTGGATATCTGCTTGGAAGAACTTGAATTTCCACTTATGATACAAACTCTATAACCTTTATAGTTTAAATACATAAAAATTACACATCAATGATGTACAAATCCTATGGTATGTTCCTCATGGTCCAAAACATATCATTCCCAACACCGTGCACTCGAAAACATTATAATCAAAATCTTTAAACGATACGAGGTAAACGGTTTGAACATTGGCCTAAGAATTCATTCATAACCCATAACCAATAACCCATTTCTTAACCATATGACTCAAAACAAATGACAGATACCATTAGAACGATACTGTTGTTGATTGAACTTGCCTGAGATCCCCGGATGTCACGGACTTTGCATCCAGAAAGCATCTTGTTTTACCTTGAATGTTGTTCATGCCCGCTCGACCTTACGTGTTTAGGATACGAAGCTTGCATCTACATTCTATAGGAAGTACGTAAGCTGTTGCTTTTTTCTTGAACCTCCCTCTCCATACAACTCATTCCATTGCTTCAACTCATTCATCACTGATCCTTCAGAAGCAAAACTTGCAGCAACCTGCAACACATGACACACATGAAGTCCAATATTATTTCGAAATCGATATCTAGTAAACTAGGTCCATGAGATCTAGGTTAATCCTTACAAACTATATATCTATCGAAACGAAACAAGTTACACGAGCCACGAATTTGTAAATAAAGATGACCCACATCTCAAAATTAAGGGTAACAAAGATATTCACCTGATTTTTTGCCTGTCTCATATCATCCATATTTAAAGGCCTCAGAATGATCACTTGTTCCTCTTTTTCTTCCTCTTTCGTAACGGTCATATCTTCCGAGTTATTTTCCTTCTTCTTGTCGTTCTCGTTCTCGTTCTCGTTCTTGGTCTCGGTCTCCATCTCTGTCTCCGTTTTCTCCTCCTCCTCCTGCTCCTTCTCCTTCAGCTCTCTTTGCTTCTTTTCCTATAAAAGATGGAGGTTAAAGATTCATTCCTTTATTTCAGAACTTCAGATGATAAAACATTTCATGTGGGAATAGCTTAATGGAAGTTACCAAATCCTTCAATCTCTCTTGTTGCAGGAGCTCCCGAACGGGCCGATAAGCTGCAGTCACGCACAAATTCTGTTGCCGGAAGTAAAGGTCGTGAGCTGATCGATGGAACTAAGCGATTAATTCAAGTAATAAGAGTACACACCTTGAGATCACTTCCACTGTACCCTTCTGTCATAGTTGCAAGCTCCTTGAAATCAAGATCTTCAGCCTTCTCCTTTGAAAGAAGAGTTCTCAAGATCATTTCCCTGCTTTCCACTGATGGAAGACCAACCATAATTCTGCTCAATGGAATAGATTGAAGGATTAGACAGCGAGTCTCTTAAGAACGATATGTCGATAATTAATACTTCACTATAATTTTCATTTTAGCAACGAGCTTGGTGAGTTTCGGCGAAGATAATGGCACTACATTAGCCCATGTCCTCACCAATTACATGACTCGTCAAGGGATCACGGGAAACAAAAGTATTCCTACCTACGCTCGAACCGACGAATGATGGCTTCATCGAGGTCAAATGGCCTGTTGGTTGCAGCAAGAACTAGTATTCTCTCATCATTTCTAGTCAGCAATCCATCCCAGTGTGACATGAACTCATTTTTAATCTTCCGCATGGCCTCATGCTCTCCCACTCTAGTCCGCTGGCCAAGCATGCTATCGACTTCATCGACAAAAATAATTGTAGGGGAAACCTTTGCTGCAAGCGTAAACAGTGCCCGAACGTTCTTTTCGTCTTCCCCAAACCATTTAGAAGTGATTGTGGACATTGAAACATTAATGAAACTTGCTCCAGCTTCATTAGCAATGGCCTTCGCCAGCATCGTTTTACCCGTACCAGGAGGGCCGAAAAGCAAAATACCCCTACAAGGTTTGAGAAGCCCGCCTTTAAAGAGGTCTGGTCGTCGAAGAGGAAGCATGACTAATTCCTGTAAGGACTCTTTGATCTCATCCAAGGAACCTATGTCTGCAAATGTCACCCCGATTTCGTTTGCAGGGATAACTTCTGGTCTTATACGCTTCTCAAATTCGTTGTCGGGAAGGACTTCCTGTCGTGCGTAAATGAAATATTAAAAGAAGGAAGCAATGGGGTGGAAGAAATGCCAACATTGATCATAAAAACTGAAATTTTGGTTAAACGATACTGATAGGTAGCAAAGCCGAAACCTCAATTCCAAACGCTATAATCGACAATAAAGACATGACGATCGTGTTTCAGGCATCAAGGTAGTTACCAACAGTCACTCATAAAATTGGTAATCAAATGTTTTAAGACAATGCAGTGGCCTATGATTAACAAACATGTTTAGTTGTTAGTATAACCGCCCAAACCCACCGTTAGTAAATATTGTTCGCTTTGGCTTGTTACGTATCGCCGTCAGCCTCGCAGTTTTAAAACGCGTCTACTAGGGAGAGGTTTCCACACCCTTATAAGGAATGTTTCGTTCTCCTCTCCAACTGATGTGGGATCTCACAATTCATTCCCCTTAGCTCCCAATGTCCTCGTTGACACACCGCCCGGTGTCTGGCTCTAATAACATTTGTAACAACCAAAACCCACTACTAGCAAATATTGTTCATTCTGACCCGTTACATATCGTCATCAGCCTCACGATTTTAAAACGCGTCTACTAGAGAGAAGTTTCCACACCCTTATAAGGAATGTTTCGTTCCCTCTCTAACCAATGTGGGATCTCACGGTTGGTGAAAATAAATGCAACCCATGAGGTATAGAATTAACTTACAGGAGCTTTTTGTGGAGGTACATTCTCAACATCTTTCTTCACTATAGGTACAGATTTATCTGCCTCTCCTCTGTTTTCTGCAGCTGAATTTTCAGATTTTGATTCGTTCTTCGCCCCGACAGCATCGTCCCCCGGGGCTTCCTGCAAAATAAGAAAGAAAAACATATTATTAAGCAAAATGAAGTAGAAAGATGCACGTTTTCCAAAGTAAATTATCGAAACATAAACCGAACCTTCGATGATTCTGCATTCGTCTCTAGCTTTAGAGTGTCTTTCCCTTCATTATTTCCTTCCTGGAATATACTCAATCCATGGGATAAACTGCTCCAGAACCAGATTTTTATTAATATATGCATCATTCATGGATGCTTTATCTTTTCATCTCTCTTCTTATTTTGGGGGAATGTTAATCTTAGCAAGGAATATGGTGAGTACCTCTTGGAAGATATCAGAAGTTTTCCGTTTCGGTATTCGGGATCCCTGTTGTTCATTAAATGATAGGATATCGCCGATACGACGATTTCTTCGATATAATTACTAAGAACCATAGTGTCTGCATGGCAGATTGATCCAAGATCATCACATTCAAGATCATTTGCAGCAAGAACTTCAGCAATGTGGTTTTTGTTATCTTGGAATTGAATCATCTTCATGTCCTCTTCCAATTGAGCTTTCCAGCTGACAAGATGATTCTCGTCTTCAGGGGGTCGAATTTCGACACTATACCGAAATAAACAGGTCAGTCTGTCGTCAACATCTCCGCAATCATTTTCCAAGTCTACCATTCTCGAACCGAGTACTAGAACTGATCCAGAGAGCTTGTTCAGAAATCTATGGAACAGATTGTACAGCCTCTGTGACTGAAGAAGAAGTCTCTCGACATCTCGTAGATACAAAATTACGGAATTGGTTTCGGATACCGACACCAAGACCTGTACAATTCAAACGATTAGACAAATTTTCAGTCCATTGTAACAAGGTCTACTCAAACAAATAACATCTCCATCAGCCATCCATACGTCGAAGATGAGGAGTATACCGACGATCAAACAACTCGTAAGTGGATTACCTTATAAAGCGACTGAAGAAAAAGTTTCTCATCAAAACACCAACTATTTGTGCGCTTGACAGAAGCTGAAAGAGATGAGAACCATATTAGAAATCGAGAATATCGATACACGTCTCTCGATCATCGACTTCAGCACAATTGTCGTTAAAAAGTTCGATTTCAAATTCATTAGGATTTTGGATTTAACCTGAATTTGTTGAAGCACAATTCGATGAGATGCTACTAATATCAGACGCAGTAGAAGCATTTCTCCGAAGTTTTGGAGGATTGGACGGGCCATCGGTACTTCTGCAGATTAAAAAGAATATAGACACTAGTTACGAATTAGAACATAGCGTGCAACTCTGTGATGCATCGTCCGATGTTATGGTTATGAGCAGCCACCAACAAAATTAAAGTTTCATGGGGGTATACGTGCCCGACTGCCATCATACGATGTCGATCATATTGCAAGTAGAGAAACTGGTCATGTTATGATAAGACATGGAATACTCTACCTTGATTGAATGTCTGTAGTACTGCTTTGCCTTCTTAAATTGCCTATAAGAGAAAATGGGGATGAGATTATCAATAACTACAAATTTTTCTATTGAACTTCAAAGGAACTAAAGAGATACTCTGTTTGTCCAGCTTTATTGACATTATAATCCATCAGAATAACCTTAAAAACAGCCCTTAGAGATAAGTTGTAACGGCCCAAGCCCACCGCTTGTAGATATTGTCCTCTTTGGGCTTTCCCTTTCAGGCTTCCCCTCAAGATTTTTAAAAGACGTCTACTAGGGAGAGGTTTCCACACTCTTATAAAGAATGTTTCGTTCTCCTCACCAACCCATGTGAGATCTCACAACTCAACCCCCCTTCGGGGCCAGCGTCCTCGCTGACACTCGTTCCCTTCTCCAATCAATGTGGGACCCCTCAATCTACCCCCCTTCAGGGTTCGGCGTCCTCACTGACACTCGTTCCCTTCTCCAATCAACGTGGGACCCTTCAATCCACCCCCCTTCGGGGCCAGCGTCCTTGTTAGCACACCGCCTTGTGTCCACCCCCCTTCGGGGCTCAGCTCCTTGCTGACACATCGCCGGTGTCTGGCTCTGATACCATTTGTAACGACCCAAGCCCACTCCTAGTAGATATTGTCCTCTTTGAGCTTTCCCTTTCAGGTTTTTCCTCAAAGTTTTTAAAACGCGTTTGCTAGGGAGAGATTTCCACACCCTTATAAAGAATGTTTCATTCTCCTCCCCAACAAATGTGAGATCTCACATAAGTACTTTATGTATATTTGAATATGGAGAACACAAAACTCGGGAGTTTATTAAATGATAAAAAATTAACGAAAAGAATTCAGATCGATGAGAATATGTATCAGGTGCCAAGGAAAAAGATATGAGATCTTAAGTGTGCGGAAAAGAGGACCTTCTTTCTTGATAAGACGAAGTAACTTGTCACCTACATGAGGAACATTTGTCTTGGAAATGGAAAACATATGTTTTTCATACCTCTAGTATTTCCACTCGTAGGAAGAATCGAGAAGGAACCCCAAACGCTAGACACACGCTCCAACGCCGCCTCAGAGATGGACCTCTTAAATGACTGCAAAAGTAAACCATCAATCAGGAATAACTCCTTTCTTTGTCCTCCTCAAGCTATAGGTTTGAAGTTAAGGTACTCATGCATCATATAGTTCAGCTAGATAACTATTGCCGAGTTCAAGTTCGTCGGCAGTTCGAACTTACCGGTTCTTTCTTGGCACAGCCATATTTGCTCTGCATCTGTAGCCAAGTTAGACATTGGTGGTATTAGTCTCAATATGCCACAAACCAAAACTGAAAAGACAAGCTAGTGTAGATAAGATACCTTTAGAGAAAAGTCAGAAACGTCTAACAACAGCAACTTCGACTCGAAGTGTTGCGCCAGAGCCTTGGCAAGCATTTGGTGGTACAGTTCTTTATGGAAAAGAAACAGAAAATACAACCAGATTGCATCATATTCTGTGCCCTGAAAAGTATTGTTTTGCTACTACAAGGTACTTGAGGCGGAAGCGTCATAGTCCATACCTGTCGGTCCTGAAAGCAAAATAGCCCGACTCGCTGGTGAAAGATTTCTGGTGTGTTTGGAGATGTCACAATGCTTCAAACGAACATATGCAGCACTCATCAAGAGCATCCTCGTCCTCTCGCTGTGATTACCATCAGACCAGAAAGATCAGCGACTAGAACATGAAAATACGAATTCAAGAAACGAGACTGTGGTACGTAATGTCGAAGTGTCATGGAGGAATCATAGAAAATTCCCAAAATCAAACTCGAAAACAATGATTTTCTAATCCATGGGAATGAAAACACTTAAGCTACAAAGATTCTCTTCATATATGGTACAAAAACATAGTTAAAAGGATTAAAAGGAAGTAAAGAACAAGAAAGCTCAACAATCTCCAAGAACATTAACTGAAAGATATAAACAAACTGACATCAAAGTAGATTTAACATTGAACTTCTAATGAACTACTCCATTGTATTGATATACTCTTATAATTTTGAGTATTGATCACTATAAATGCAGCAAACATAAAAACAATAGTGACTGAAAAAATGGTACAAGACAAGGCCATCTCTAAGCTCATCGTCACCTCTTCCATTCATCAAGAGTATAAGAATCCAATCCTCAGTAGATACCGTCGAATCGAACGTTTTAAAACGAAGTTTTACCATAACCTCTAATTTCTCATAGATTAATACAAACATGGTGATATCTGGAAGGGGGCAGAACAACAAATATCTCTAGAATTACCTACAGAAACATTCAAGCTTAAGCCAAAATCTAAAAGCAAGAAAAACATTCCAGCCACCAAAGAAAAGAAAGATGTTAGGAGCAGTTCATCATAGGAGAAAGAAGCACGTTATATTACCAAAGATAATAAGGAAACTCATCAAAAGTAACATCGCTATTTCTGCCATCAACGAGCTGCCTGATGAGCTCCTGTTCAATCTTCTGCCCTGTAATCTCATCAGAAGAGGTATTCCCAGCAACCCATTTGCCAACAGCTTGTCCAGAGCTCAATCCAAGGCCAACCCCAACTCCAACCCCAACGCCCAAAGCAGACAGAAAAATGTGCTTCTGTTCCATCACCACCAAACACACACACACACACACACACACACAAATTTCCTTCCCCTCCTTTCCCAAACACAGATTAAAACCGATTCAAACCCAACAAAAATCCGACCATCTATTAGCTACTCGATGATGATCTTGGTAGAAGTTGCAAGATTTGGGGTTGAAAATCCCAGAAAAGAGGGAAGAATGGAGGGGATTATTGAAAAGGGTATTGGCAGAAAGAGGGAAGGAATGCGTTGGTGGGAAAAAGCAGAGAAAAATATTGGGATTGTGGGCTGGGAGACGACGTTGGTGGGAGGGTGTTGAGAGGTTAAGAGTATTATAGAGAGCTATATATAGCATGGGGTGTCCTGTAATGGTGGACGTTGAAATTCCTTCCCAAATTTCAAAACCAAAATAGGCAAAACCCAAAAGCCCTTACACTTCCCTCAGCTTTCTTTTGACTTCCATATGCATTTTCAGCACCATTAAACCCAATTCTGCAACTTTCTTTTCCTCTTCTTTTGTTTCTCCTCTCTTTATATATATAAATATGTAAACATCTCTGTTTTTCTGTAGCCTTTGGAGAAACAAGGAATGAAAAAAAAAATCGAATTTCATTTTTATAATTTAATAAAATTTCACAAAAAGTCTAAAAAATCAATTTTTTTTATCAAATTATTTATGAGATTTTAGTGATGAATATGAATGTTTATATGTATATATAATTGAATTATTTTTTTATTTTTTATTTAATAGTATAAAATTATAAAATTGTCACATGCGGATGTTACAGTGGTATCACCCGCATGTGAATATTGCGTTTCCCTCAAGAAAACTGCTCTGCGTTATCGTCTCCTTCTTCACCCTCCCGTCCTCAACTCTTTATAATTTTTTTTAATATAATACTCAATCATGTTTTTTTTTTTCTTTTTCAGAATTTAATATAATACTTAATAAATTTTATAATATTTTTGCGTATCTTATAAGAATATTTGATTTCATTCCAATTTTTTAAACTAATGTACTAAATCTAAGTCATAATATTTATTGAATATAATATATATATATATATATATATTATATTGGTATGCATTGTTTTGTAATTAAATTATATTATATGTTGTTTTTTTTTTGGAAGAAAATATTAAATTTGAAATAAATTGACATGTCACAAATTCACGAAGGGATGAAATTGATGCATTGCATTAAAGTCTTGGCAGGTTAATTATTGGACGTGCATTATTAGAAATGCATTTGAATGACATCGAATCCAATTGAATAATGATTGAAAATTATATGTACAATTTTTAAATTAATATTAGCCACTATATTTAATTTTTAAAACAAAAACACATTGACATTATATTGTATGCTTTCGGTGGCATGGTAACACACCACATGGGACTACTCCAAAAGTTTGTCCCAATGTTTTGGTCTCTTTCCGTTCGTTATTTTCTCAAATTTGTTTTTAAAATGATGTATTAATTAATATCTTCGACATATTAATAAATATCTTTTAAGAGAAAAAGACGTGACCTTAATATAATATTTGGTACCCGCATTATGAAAAAGATTATAAATTTTATGACTCACTTGAATGTTTTAAGTATAATTATCTGATTCTACTCATTTGTATTAAAATATATTAAGATCGTTTATTTATTTATTATATTTATATATATAATGAATAGTTAGGGAGTTGGAAGTTGAAAAGAAATAATAAAAATAAAAAATAATAATTGAAGCGCAAAATTTAAAGAAAAAAGTATATATATAATTTAACTAATTTTTTTATTTAGCAAGTTGGGGAAGGTATTGACAAATAAAAGTCTGTGCATATGGAATTTCCAATAGACTACAAATCGACATTTCAACTAACCAATGACACAAATAAAGAGAAAATTTCAATTTTAATAAATAAATAATTAATTAAAATGAGTTAAATCTCATAAATTTATTTCATTTCATTTTTTTGGTCACTATAAACACCTGACCGTAGTAAATAGTGTCCTATCTGGGTTTTTCGTTCCAGTTTTAAAATAGGAAGAGGTTTTGTTTCATTTTCCTCTTCAACCGACATGGGATCGCATAATCCACTCTCCTTAGAGGCCTAGCGTCCTCGCTAGCACACCGTTCGATGTCTGGCTCTAATATCATTTATAATGTCTTAAGCCCACATCGCCTCAAGGTTTTAAAATACTCTAATAGGGAGAGATTTTCGTACCCTTATAAAAAAATGTTTCGTTCTCTTCTTCCATTGATATGAAATCTGAATATTGTAAAATATAATAAAATTGAGAGATTAATATAGAAGAAGGAACGAAAACAACATCTAAACCAGAAAAGATGTAAAAGGTGATGGAATGACACATTGGTTTGGTTGAAGATTTTGATGAAAGTGATGAAACCCCTATAAGTGCAAGAATGAATAGATTTGTTTGGGAACATATTTTGTCTATGTAAGATTTTTTTTTTTAAATTAAAAAAAAAAGAAAAAGAAAAAAGGATTCCATTTTGTTGTCTTTTTGCTTTCTTTTTAATTCATATTTCACTTTCAATGCTTAGCTTTTTTAGGGATTTTTATGTGTGTGAAGGCTTAGTGGGGATCTATGCATTGTATTTCTTAATTATAATCGATGTGGGTCCGATTTAATTAAGGTCCGTAAAAGCTACCTATACCAACTTTTTCCAAAATATATTATTATCTTTATTGGGTGGAAATTATAATGATAGCATCGGAAGAGAGTAAATAACTTCTAAACAAATTTAATGGTAAAATTTCATGATCCACCTTTATAAACAATGTTTTGTTCTCATTTTTCAACTGATTTGAGACATTATTGCTAACACTCGTTCCTCTTTCTAATCGAGGTGGGATTTCACAATCCACCACTTTTGAGGCCCAACATCCTTCTTGGCACTCGTGGTATCAATTCATTCAAGTACTTTTTTTTTATTCAGGTGTCATATTATAACTAAGAGAATAACGATTCAAACATGAAAAAAGTAAAGATATCTTAACTATTAAGCCAAATACAGTTGACAAAAAAAAGTAAAAGATTTACGAGATTGAATTGGACGACGATGACTCTTAAAAAACTTGAATGAAAGAAGCCATTAGTTGATGTCAGGCGTTTGATGATTTGGAGAACCCATCTTCTTTTGTCCTTAGAATGAGAGGTCTTTTTCCAACTCACCCCTCACATGCTTTGGTTCTTCTTGGTAGGAAATATCCTCTTTTTTTTTTTTTTTTTTTTTTTTTGG
>NW_019268538.1:1323914-1346034 GCF_002738365.1 Cucurbita moschata
TTTTTTTTTTTTTTTTTTTTTTTTTGGGTTACACGTAATGGCCACTATACTTTTCACCCTATATTTAATTATTTTATTACGAGTCATATCGATAAATATTTATATATAATTAAAAAAAAAAACCCCACAATAAAAAGCTGCTTTAAAACCACCATTTTTAAATTTTCTTTTTTCTTTTCTTGGATTTAATTGGGAAAAAATTATCCCACAAATGGTTTGCGTTTAAAGTGGCCAATAGTCAGAAAAATAAATAAATAAATTATTAATTAATTAAAATCTTACCTTTTTATTTAAAATTTTTAATTATTTAGTAATTTCTTTTTTCAACTTTTTGGAGATTGAATAAAGAACCCAAAAGATCTAACTCACCTTTCCTGTTTAAGGACAAAGAAAGGTATCTTGGAAAAGATTCACCCCACTCCCGGAATATTCCCACACCCAATATACCTATACATTTAGGGTCCCGTCAATCTCTCTAACTTTAATATTGTTCCCTAAGTCGCTCAATCAATAAAAACATATATATATTTTCAACAAAATATTTATATATATCCGAGTCACGAAAAATACTAAAATTTGAGTACTAGCGGCGTCTAAATCGCTACTGTATTATTTCTTCTTGGTTACGATTGATTTTATTAATAAAAAAAAGCATATTTTAAAAAATTGATAGGGTTGAATTGGAGAAGGTGTGGCCTAGACAACTCGAGTAGTGTCGGTTGAAAATGTATAGCGCAAAAGCCGATAATAATATACAAGAGAAGTCGTTTCTTTTCTGTCTTTTTCCATTCCATCTGCCTTTTTTCTTTTTTTGATTTGGTATGAATGGCTAGGAACATAACATAACATCCATGATCTTCTACGGCTTTTGTCATGGCCTTGACCAAATTGTTTTGCTTTACACGCAAGAGAGAGATTCGCAAAGGGGCCACCTTTAATGTTTGTTTCTCTATCGTTTTCTTTCACGTTCATAGTCGATCGTTTGATCGAGAAAATTTTCAACTCTGTTTGTAGTTTGTATCGTTCGATTAATCGAACTTTAGGAATGTATCCACTTGTTTGTAGATTTATTGAAAAGGAGTAACGAGGAAAAGAAAAATAGTTTAGAATAAGTATTCTTTTTGTAACGCTTCATGCCCGTGATTTGAATCAAAATTTGGTGTGAGATCTCACATCGGTTGGAGAGGGGAACGAAATATTTCCTACGAGGGTGTGAAAATTTCTCTCTAACAAACGCGTGTGAGGCTAATGATGATATATAATGGACCAAAATGGACAATATTTGCTAACGGTGTGTCCGTGGGGACACTGGCCTTTAAGGGAGTGGATTGTGAGATTCCACGTTGGTTGGAGAGAAGAACAAAACATTCCTTATAAGGGTATGGAAACCTCTCCCTAGCAGAGACATTTTAAAACCGTAAATCCGACGACAATATACAACGGGTCAAAGTGGACAATGTTTATTAGTAGTGGACTTGGAATCTTACATTTAGAATCAAGATCAAATAATTAATTGTCTCGACATTCCTATGCATCTATATGGCATGATTACGTCGCATGATTACGTCTATCTATCATCTTTAATTGTTTTCAAAATTTTTCAGAAGGTCAACCGACATAGAAATACTCTAAGCTAACCACGCTTAACTTGAAAGTTCGTACAAGAACTACCGAAAAATGAAAGAAATTAAGATGCACGTTATTAGAATAAATAATAATTTTATTTTTATTTTTAAATAAAGGCACGTGGTAAAAAAAAAATAAATAAATAAAGCAGCTCCCCTTCGTTCATTATGAGAGAGAAAAGTTGAGGGAAAGTAAGTAGGCGATGGTGGAACACGTGTATTACAAGTTGCTGACGTCACTCTTTGGTGAAATTACATATTCTTGTTAATTAGTTCAAAAGAGAGTGCAACTTGGCAACCATTAATTCCACTAATTAACACACACATCATTAATGCAACTAATCTCATATTTCCACTTTTAATCACTAATTAACTTTTTTTTTTTTTTTTTCCTTTTACTATCCAATTCTATCTCTCGTACACACTCGTGATAATGATTCGATTCATTAATTTTAATTTAGTTACTATATCATACGTTCATATTATAATTAAAGATTCTACTATACTCTTAACTAACGAGGTCCACCGAACTTGAATTTTGTATTATAAAAACAGTTTAAGTGAGAGACGATAATTAATTTTAATTAGATTGAATAAATTAATAACATAAAAGGGATGGATAAGGTTAGAGTAATTAATGAAAAGCACCCATTTCTTCCCCACCTTCTCAATTTTCTAATAATGGAACTAACTCATAGGTTCCAAATGAGGGTTTTTCAATTTCATTAATTAAGAAAAACATGTCAATTTAATTTAATTTAATTTAATTGTTTATTGAATCTTTGCCTACTTTTCTTGGTCATGATGTGTGTATTGATTATTTATATGTACATAGTGCTTCCTTTTCTTTTCTTTTTAAATAAATAAATAAAAAATTATATAGACACGGGTTAAGATCGTGAGGCTGACGGCGACGCATAACATGCTCAAACTAATAATATTTGCTAGTGGTAGATTTGAGTTATTGCAAATAGTATTAGAGCTACGATGTGGCAATGAAGACGTTGGACTCTTTTGAAAGGATGCTTTATTTTTGTTAATTACTTATTAAAAAAAAAGTAGCATAAAGTTATAAACACATACTAAACTAAATAAATAAATTAATATATGATTTTGAAGTATATTAAAATAAAATGAGGCTGAAAAGGGAAGATATTGGAATCCATTTGGAGATTCTTTGGGGTTTTCAAAAATTTTGTTCACAAAAGTTTGATGAACCATTGGCTGCAACTCCCTAGTGGGGGATATAATTCTTTATTGCTTCTGGTTTCATTTTCAACTTTTGTGTATAATCTAACCAATAATTTATGTTAATTAGGACAATAAAATAAGCTTTTAACCCGAGCAACCATAGTCGAGTTTCATTTGATTCGTAGATCTCAACTTTAAAATGTTTCATTGACAGACTAGCTAATATTTTCCAATATATGGATGAAAATGGTCTATTGACACTTCATAGATTATCTCCAAATTTTTTAAATGTGGTACGGACATTAAAGATAATTTTAAACTTCTTAAAAAAAAATTTAAAGACCATTTATTACAATTTCCCCTATTTTATCAAATATATATTGCATATGGGTAGACTTGGGCCCATGGGCCTTGTGGCTTGTATTTGGGCCTTCTTCAAACTACTTTAGAAACGGAAATTACTATCTAATTTGTATTATCTTACCTCCCTATTCTAGTAAATTATTTACCTCAAAGTTTTTACCATGGATGGACCAAAAGTCAATATCCACTAGAACTAAATACAAAAACAAGCCGCCCGTGAGGTCGAGGCCTGAATTGATCTTAATCAACACGACGGTTCAAATATGCTAATAGAGATGTGCAAGGTGGAAACAGAAAAATCTTTTTCATTATTGTCTCGACCCTATTTCATTTTCTATTATTATAAAATTTTCATATATTTTTACAAAGACGTGAGTAGGGATTCAGTATGCATGCGTAATATGTTCATAGACAAAAATATAATATAAAATTTACACACATGATTTCTGAATTTTTTTTAACATAATGTTAGATACAAAGTGAGTGATTAAAAATATAGATATGAATTTAAGCCGCCAACGATTGAAGTAGGAAGGGATTAGAGCAGCAATATTAAATGCTTAATCCTCTGTTCATCGCAGTTTCAGCAACGCCGATAGCGACATTCCAAAAGCGACTTTCAAGTTTTCTTCTCCCATAAACTGTATATGTTTTTTTAATTTCTGTCCTGTTTAGATCAACCCTTTACGAAAATATCATATCTTATCTCTTTAGCCGTATGTGGGTCTCGCTCTCAGGATCGAACCATCACCGCCACAATTATGCTTCTACCTACTCCATCATAATCTTCTCGTCTGATGCTTAATGTTCTTACATCTGGACTTTCAATTGATTTTTCCCATTTATTACTCTCTCGTTCTTCCCCTTGCGATTTTATTATTATTTGACTTCCTTCGACGGTGACTTCCTCTGGGGTTCTCCCCAATTTTCAATAGGGTTTTCAGGACACATTTTGTTGTTTTAAATCCTTTTTGGCACAGCTGTCTGCAATAAATTATATGTATAACGAAGATCTAATTTCAAACCAATGAATCACGACCAACTGTTGTCATTGTTTGGATTAGCACAACTTTTTTTTTCCGCGAATTTTGTTTGTTTTGACATGGGGTTTCTATTTTATATCCACAATTCATGGACTTTGTTCCATAGCTTTGAAAAACGACTAGTTTTTAATAAACCCTTTACTTTATCTGAGATTGGGTTAACGCTTCCTTCAATAGATTGCATTGTAGTTGTTGATCTGTTATTATTAGATTACAGTTTTCTATCATATTAGTTTGTGTTCATTGGTTCCTGTAGCTTTCTGTTAAGTCAAACAAGCCAATTGGTAGCAACCAAGTTGAAAAAGATGTGCAATGAAGATATGACAAGACATTCAAGCGTGTGTTCACTTTGGACAAGAGGGATAGAATCCTACTTTTTAGCTGGAATAGTTTTGTCGTGGATGTTTTGTCTTTTGCTAAGAACTAAGGTCGTGTCAGTCTTAATAAGCAGCTGTAATTATCTTTAAGACATCCATTTGTGGTAGTTTTATAAGTACGTCTATCTTTCTTGTCTATAAATATGTGATATTTTCTGTTTCTGAAAGACGTGTCTTAGTTGTTCTGGTTTGTCCCTCTGAGTTCCCACGGAGGCTCCCCAATTCTGGAGGGACACAGAATTCTGTTCTTCATAAATCCCAAATCTGAGATTTCTTGAAGAGAAAGTGACAAAAATTGCTTGATTGGAGGGCCACAGACAGGAAACTAGGAACATTCTTCTTCTCCGTCTGTTCTGGTTTGTGTTCTTTTCCCTTCATTTGGTTTAAAAGGATGGTTCTAAAACATGTTTCATGTTGATTTTCTATATGCATTCTTGATCTTGATGCAAATTAAACATTGATCTAGTTTAGCTGTTTGAATTTTGTCTTAGTGTGGCATCTTTTATAGATCTTGCTGTTTAAGATCAGAAGCTTTTCATTTTCAAAATTTTCCAAGGATTTTAAGAATGTTCTTAGAAATAGAATGGTTATCAAATGGCCCCATTCAATTTGCTGCTTATGATTTTCTTTAATCAAGTTATGGTTCATAGTGTTCTTATCTTCCTACAAGTTTTAGTTCCCGAAATCATGGTTTCTATGACTTCTAGGTGCTGGCACTTCGTCATGGAAAACGGAACATATCAAGAATATAAGCCCGAGGAGTTGTCTGAGGTTCCATCATTAATCAAACACATATCATCAATTGAAGTGGTTCCCTTTGATGGGATTGAAGAGGGTAGCCTTCCAAATAATCATTCCCCCTCTACCCTGCCTACTGTAAGTTCTTACACAAATCATGTGTATTTATTTTAGTGAAGTATTGGTTATGGAACAAATGATTTTGAGATTGTATTAGCGTGTTCATCGTCTAGATTTGACGTAAGCGAGACGTTCTTGTTGTTGATTGTCTTCTGCTTTAGATGACTTGGAATACTTAGAATTCTGGGAGAAAAACATGTATCATGGTGGTCAGGTGAATAATGGACTTCTTTTTTCCATAAAAAACAGGGAAATACATTATCACCTGCTGAGCAAAGTGATGATGAACTTCAGTTCATTAACCATCAAAGAAAGCCTTCTGTTTCTATCAGTATGCCACCCTCCCCTGTGGGAGTTCACTTACAGACTTCAAAACGAGTTCTATTCGGTGGCGAACAGATACTAAACAATGAAGCCTTGGGTCCTGCTGCTGGGGCCAAACCACAGAAAGCTGCAAAGTTTCACTCTCAGCCAATTCCGAGGGGTTCTACGTTTGACGTGTCGAGGAACACGAATGCTGCACATCACCCTAGTATGAGAAGATTGAAGGACAAAAGATTTGATTCCTTCAAAACATGGTCTGGAAAACTTGAAAGGCAATTAACTCTACTTAGTGGAAAGTCAGCAAGACAAACTAGGCCAGAGGAAATTGAAGTGCAAAGAGAAGGAATCGAGAATAACATACCGGTTCACCGTTACTTCGATGCATTGGAAGGTCCAGAGCTGGAAACTCTAAGGGTATGTACTCCTATTCTCAAGTTCTTAACTCATGCTAATGTATCATATATCAATATCTTCATGTCTGAACAATAGAATGACTAGTAAACATTTGGTGCTCTAGCATCCTGCTAAAATCAATTTGGTTTGTATATTTATCTGGTTACCACTAGTTCAAAGCCTTGCATTTCGAAGGCGAAAATGGATCTTCCCATCAGATGAAGAGTTAGTGGGAGTTTGGTATGACTTTCGGAATACGAAAAGACGTTCTTAACCGATTAGAAATAATTTTGAACAATTTGTTTTCCATTTTTAAACAGGCTTCAGAGGAAATACTGCTTCCAGAAGACAGGACATGGCCTTTTCTACTCCGATTTCCTATCTCATCGTTCGGTATCTGTCTTGGTGTTAGTAGCCAAGCAATCATGTGGAAAACACTGGCCACTTCAGTCTCCACGAAGTTTCTTCATTTGAGCTTGAAAATAAATCTCATTTTATGGATAATTTCCATTGCACTTATAGTCACAATTGCTTCCGTTTACCTTCTGAAAATGCTTCTGTACTTCGAAGCAGTTCGTCGTGAATACTACCACCCTATTCGTGTCAACTTCTTCTTTGCACCGTTGATATCTCTCTTGTTCTTAGCAATTGGTGTTCCTCCGTCAGTTACCACTAACCTGCATCCAGCAATTTGGTATGTTCTCATGGCTCCATTTCTATGCCTTGAGCTTAAGATTTATGGGCAATGGATGTCAGGAGGCCAACGCAGATTGTCAAAAGTGGCTAATCCTACAAACCATCTTTCCGTTGTGGGGAATTTTGTGGGGGCTTTGTTGGGAGCCTCAATGGGACTAAAGGAAGGGCCCGTATTCTTCTTTGCTATTGGAATGGCTCACTATTTGGTCCTTTTTGTAACTCTCTACCAGAGACTACCAACCAATGAGACACTCCCGAAGGAACTGCATCCAGTGTTCTTTCTTTTCATAGCAGCACCAAGTGTTGCATCCATGGCATGGGCAAAAATTCAAGGTTCCTTCGACAACGCTTCACGAATCATTTACTTTATTGCCCTGTTCCTCTACTTCTCACTGGTTAGTCTCTATACAGCTCATTTATTGTATTTCAGCCTTTGTTTACTAGTTGTTTTATGGGTCAAGATTAAGGCATTTTGATTCATGGTGACCTGAAAAACTTTGCTGTTCTTTCTTCATGGTTCTGTTGATCGCTTCGTTGAACGTGTTACAATTCCATGATTCTTTTCAGGTTGTTCGAGTCAACTTTTTCCGGGGCTTTAAGTACGACACAACTTTCTTTCTTCTCTTGAAACTTTTACATTCTTTACAAGTTAGTTATCTCAATAGCATTTTGTTTTGAATCAATAGGTTCTCGCTGGCCTGGTGGGCATATACTTTTCCCATGACTGGTGCTGCAATTGCAACTATAAAATACTCAACTGAAGTTACAAATACAGTAACACAAGTTCTGTCTGTTGTACTCTCTGCCACTGCTGTAATCATAGTGACAGCTCTCCTTGCATCAACGATCATCCACGCCTTTGTGCTTCGTGACCTCTTTCCTAACGACATCGCTATTGCCATTAGCAACAGAAAGCCGAAACCACAATGGAACTGGTTGCATCATCTAAAACAAGGAAGTTCAGAAGCTCAAGACATTGAAAACTTCTTGAAGTTTTCAAACTCAGATAACAAGGATTTAGAAGCATCTCAAGGACCACCAACCCTCGTAGGCCAAGACACAAACCTCCAACCGTCAAACGAATAGCTCTGCTGACCACCACCCTCAGCAGGCAGAGACATGAACGTCCAACCATCAAGTTATTAGCTCCACTGCTCTCAGGCTCACCCCGGTATAAAAACCACCGATCGAACATAGGAAGAAATTGATTTTGTAGTTTGAATGGCTCCAATGAAACAGATTTTGTTAGAAATATATTATGATTTGTGTATGAATATCTATGATGTGCTTGATTTCCTGTTCATGTGAGATGAATAAAGGAACTATGTTGAAGTATCCGAAGTCATGGGGTTTTCTAATTTTCAGCTGTGCTACTGGCAGTAGTAAGACAGTGAGAACCTTAGCCACTCAAATGAAACATTTGATGTTGGATTGTCTGTCTTGTTCTCTGCCTTGAAAAGTTGTAAGGGTTATCCATTCGTTTGGAGTTTTGAGCTGACAGAAGAATTGGAGCGTCACAGTGATGTGCTCTGCTTATGCCTACAGTGACTGGCAAAGTGGTGTGGAGCAATGGAAGCTTCGGTCCCCACAGTAATGGAAACAATTTCTTGTGAACCAGAAAATTCCAATGGAAAGAAAACAGATATGCATTGTTATCAGAATCTGGCTTTTCTCCCAACACACTTTGTCCTTGTCTCCCTATCCTGGAATGTCCTACTCCTACTCTTACCCGAGCTTTTCGATTAACCAATCCCCTAATTTTAAGGGTATCTCTATCTTAGATAGAAGTAGAGTCGGGGATCACTAATTAGTTGAATGAGCCTATGTCTCTGGTCTATCATTGTAGAGTCAGGGATCACTAATTAGTTGAATGAGCCTATGTCTCTGGTCTATCTGGTCTATCATTGTTGGGTTGATGGTTTGATGTTAAGTCCCATTTAGTAATGTTTTGCATAATGCTCGTTAATAAGATTTGATTGGATTGGTAGGTGCTACCAATTCTTGTATGTTGAAACTTTTTTAGTATACCTGTTCATGGATGTAGAGGCTAAATTAAAGCATGTTTGAAATAAGTTATAGTAATGTTTGCATAATACTATTTTATTTTCAAACACATTTTTGTTGAAACTCAAATATACGAAAGTTGAAGCTATAAATTCGCGGGGATAGCTCAGTTGGGAGAGCGTCAGACTGAAGATCTGAAGGTTACGTGTTCGATCCACGTTCACCGCATTCAAAGTGAAATTTGAAAGTTTAAATCAAAATTTATTTTATTTTCAAACACATTTTTATCTCGTTGAAACCCAAATATACGAAAGTTGAAGCTATAAATTAGCGGGGATAGCTCAGTTGGGAGAGCGTCAGACTGAAGATCTGAAGGTCACGTGTTCGATCCACGTTCACCGCATTCAAAGTGAAATTTGAGAAAGTTTAAATCAAAATTTATTTTATTTTCAAACACATTTTTGTCTCGTTGAAACCCAAATATACGAAAGTTGAAGCTATAAATTAGCGGGGATAGCTTAGTTGGGAGAGCGTCAGACTGAAGATCTGAAGGTCACGTGTTCGATCCACGTTCACCGCATTCAAAGTGAAATTTGAGAAAGTTTAAATCAAAATTTATTTTATTTTCAAACACATTTTTGTCTCGTTGAAACCCAAATATACGAAAGTTGAAGCTATAAATTAGCGGGGATAGCTCAGTTGGGAGAGCGTCAGACTGAAGATTTGAAGGTCACGTGTTCGATCCACATTCACCGCAGTCAAAGTGAAATTTGAAGTTTTAAATCAAAATTTATTTTATTTTCAAACACATTTTTGTCTCGTTGAAACCCAAATATACGAAAGTTGAAGCTATAAATTAGCGGGGATAGCTCAGTTGGGAGAGCGTCAGACTGAAGATCTGAAGGTCACGTGTTCGATCCACGTTCACCGCATTCAAAGTGAAATTTGAGAAAGTTTAAATCAAAATTTATTTTATTTTCAAACACATTTTTGTCTCGTTGAAACACAAATATACGAAAGTTGAAGCTATAAATTAGCGGGGATAGCTCAGTTGGGAGAGCGTCAGACTGAAGATCTGAAGGTCACGTGTTCGATCCACGTTCACCGCATTCAAAGTGAAATTTGAGAAAGTTTAAATCAAAATTTATTTTATTTTCAAACACATTTTTGTCTCGTTGAAACCCAAATATACGAAAGTTGAAGCTATAAATTAGCGGGGATAGCTCAGTTGGGAGAGCGTCAGACTGAAGATCTGAAGGTCACGTGTTTGATCCACGTTCACCGCATTCAAAGTGAAATTTGAGAAAGTTTAAATCAAAATTTATTTTATTTTCAAACACATTTTTGTCTCGTTGAAACCCAAATATACGAAAGTTGAAGCTATAAATTAGCGGGGATAGCTCAGTTGGGAGAGCGTCAGACTGAAGATCTGAAGGTCACGTGTTCGATCCACGTTCACCGCATTCAAAGTGAAATTTGAGAAAGTTTAAATCAAAATTTATTTTATTTTCAAACACATTTTTGTCTCGTTGAAACCCAAATATACGAAAGTTGAAGCTATAAATTAGCGGGGATAGCTCAGTTGGGAGAGCGTCAGACTGAAGATCTGAAGGTCACGTGTTCGATCCACGTTCACCGCATTCAAAGTGAAATTTGAGAAACTTTAAATCAAAATTTATTTTATTTTCAAACACATTTTTGTCTCGTTGAAACCCAAATATACGAAAGTTGAAGCTATAAATTAGCGGGGATAGCTCAGTTGGGAGAGCGTCAGACTGAAGATCTGAAGGTCACGTGTTCGATCCACGTTCACCGCATTCAAAGTGAAATTTGAAAGTTTAAATCAAATTTTATTTTATTTTTCAAACACATTTTTGTCTCGTTGAAACCCAAATATACGAAAGTTGAAGCTATAAATTAGCGGGGATAGCTCAGTTGGGAGAGCGTCAGACTGAAGATCTGAAGGTCACGTGTTCGATCCACGTTCACCGCATTCAAAGTGAAATTTGAAAGTTTAAATCAAAATTTATTTTATTTTCAAACACATTTTTGTCTCGTTGAAACCCAAATATACGAAAGTTGAAGTTATAAATTAGCGGGGATAGCTCAGTTGGGAGAGCGTCAGACTGAAGATCTGAAGGTCACGTGTTCGATCCACGTTCACCGCATTCAATGTGAAACTTAGAAGCCTAAAATTTGAAAGTTTTAAATCAAAATTTATTTCATTTTCAAACACATTTTTGTCTCGTTGGAACCCCAAAATACAAATGTTGAAGCTATAAATTAGTAGGGATAGCTCAATTGGGAGAGTGTTAGACTGAGGATCTGAAGATCACGTGTTCGATCCATGCTCATTGCATCCAATGTGAAAGTTGAAAGCTTAAATCAAAATTTATTTTATTTTCAAACACATTTTTGTCTCGTAGGTTGCTTTTTAATTTGGTCTCTTATATTATTCTATCATCCTCCTTCCTATCATTCTCCTCGCACTCAAGGAACCATGGGGCACTCCATATGAAGCAAGCAAGTCTTGGAGATGAAACCTCCTCCAAGAGGTCGAACCAAGGACCTACGGAAGTCTGGGCTACCCCTTCCCCATGGCCATCACAACAATGTCTTGAGGAGTCATCTTTCAAACTAAGTGTCTTGAAGGAGACGAATGAAGCTACGAGACTAGAAAGTAAAGTAACTCTACGTTTGAATATCTCATAACTTACTATCTTGTCAAATACATTTCTCTTCCGACCGTGAGGGTCATAACTCAAAAATGTTAAAACACAAGGGACTAAAGTGAAATTTGTTAAACATCAAGGACCAAATTGAGAATATAATAAAAGAAGTGGAGCTAGAGAGATTTGGATGGAATGTTTAGAAGTCAAAATCAAGAGAGAGCCTTCATTGTTTGATTGTATTTATGACACAAAAGTTTGAAATAGGAGAAGTGTGGGTGTGATCCAACACCAAAAAAGGAGAAAGGGACAGATTTTCTCTCTTCAATTTATGGTTTGTGTTCCACAAAGGAATAAAGACAACCAATATTTAATATCAATGCTCACAATTTTCCCTTCCTCTTTACTCACAAACACAAAAAACATCACCATTCAAACAAAACAGATAATCAACAACTCTACTGCCCCCTATGTTCATCATGTTCATCATGCTCATCATCTTCATGATCTTCATTTCCCTGATGAACACAAACAGTTTCGAATCGACCCGTTTCGATATATCAGCTTTGATTCATCCAACATATGGAAACTAATTAGGATTAAAGTTCACATTTTTAAAGCTAATGAGAAGTAAAGAACGCACCTATGGACCTTTTGCAGTGGAGAACTGCATCATAAATTGAGCTCTCAGAATCACAAGATCTTCTCCACTGATGGGTTTCTCTTGAAATTGGGCGGCTAGATCCTCCGTGGAACAATTTCTCCACTTTCCCTTGAATTCTTCTGTAAATTGGCCTCAAAAGGTTCAAATATTTCTCAAAAACCTTCCTTGATAGTCTCCGGCACGAGTTTCTCAACGAACACGACGACTCCGGTTTTGCCAGTGGCTCGACGATGGGTGAAGCAGCGGCACTCGCCGTGTACGCCTGAAAGATTAGGAGAATGCAAAAAAGATTTGAGCTTTACATGTTTTTTGTAATATAAATTGATTTAGAAGAGAGGGCTTACAGGGAGGAGGTAGCCATTAGAGATGAGCTGATCAGCGTGGACGAGAGGTAGACACGGGGACGGGGACGGGGACGGAGCGGGGAAGTTGAAGTCGTGAGAAGGGCGAGAGGAGGAGGAGGAGAAGAATCTCTTGGAGGGTGGCATTGTGGGATCCATCTCAATGAAGGAAGCTTCATCAAGAGAGGTTCTGAAGGAATTAGGACGGCTTTCAAAGGATGATCTGATGTTCACCAACCACCTGTATGAGAAGCTTTCTATGGACAGTGGCTGAGAAGAAGCTTCCATGGCTGCGGAAGAGGAGGGAGAAAGAAGGAGAAGGAGAAGGCTTTGTCAGCCTTCTGCTATATGGGAAAGATGGGATACAATACTGATCATGTCTATATTTATATATGAATGGTCGTGATTTGATTTTGGATTTCACCTAAAAAGTCTCGTAACAATAGAAATAATTGTCTTCGCTTATACCGCTGTGATATTTTTCTTCATCTCAACCCGATTTTAGTTATTCAAATTTGTCTTATATATATAATCAGATTTTTTCAAAATATGTAGTAGATAATAAAAACAGATTTATCATTGATAAAAGCAATTTTGAATATTGTGTAAAAGAAGTAAGATTAATAATAATTACAATTGTCTTTTTATAAAAGAAAATATGTATTAATATAAATTAAATTACTCTTGGGAAATTTTCATGTTAAAATATGAAAAATTTGCTAAGGTGGGCTACACATTTTGATTTTTGTGTAGTGGAACCAAACAAAATATAAAATTTAATAAAATCAAAATTTACAGTTAAATTAGCAGCATTTACCTCATAAGATCTAAGAATACAAAGGCATTCCAAAGGCTATGCAACAACATTGATGGTAGAAGGTTCCTTGTCCTTGCAAATACAGTACCCATCACCATCCCAAGCAGTATCAGAGGTAGCATCTTCTGCATATTGAAATGTGCTAGAGCAAAGGCAACTGAACTCACCAAAATAGAGCACCATACCGGCATATATTTCGTCAGCGACGGTAGAAGGAACCCTCGGAACACGATCTCCTCCCAGATGGGGGCACACACGGACACGACCACTGCATAGAGTGCCATTGCCACTGGGTCTCTAGCAACGATTGATTGCTCGACACTCGAGACGGTAACCGGGGCTGATGGAAGGATGGGCAACAAGTTTAGATTCACCTGTGAAAGACGGTTAATGAGTGGAAACATAAGGCAGCCTAAGCCAACATCGAATTGCCAATTCCCTTCAAAGTGGAATTTGAACCAGCCGGGAGGAAGGGGATGGAATCTTGAGAGGCAGCGGTGCAGAATCGCCATCCCAGTAAGCCCTTCGACCACATCTGTTAGAAGGCTGTACAAGGCTTGCCCTCTGTACGTCATGAATTCCTTTCTGTATCCTGCTGTATGGGCTATTATTGGAATTATCCATGATCCGATTACCCAGAATGATGCAACCCAGAGAAGCATGACCTACACCACCAGATAACTCTTCTTTAATTCATTTCATTGCACACGACTTGCTAGTCCAAATATCAATTTCCTATAGGGCTCACTTTGGCCAACAAGCATACTTGACAAATATATATAAGAGCCGAACTCGATGTTTCATCTTAATGCCTACAAATGTGTAATGATACTAAGATAAACAGCCATATTAAATTATATCACTGGTGAAATTTCAGCTGCTTGTCATGAGAACATCACACATCATATATTACTTATACAAGAGAAATAAATCACGAAACAGTTCCAAATACAGAAAACAAGGGCATCACCTGAACAATGGTTTTGACTGTCCATGGAACAACCCATGGCTTTGCAACAAATATTGGTTCAATGACCTGAGATAGATATAAAAATTAAATTATTGAAGGCAGTAAGTTTTTTGATAACATGGTGAGAGTCACTAAATCAAATAGATAGAAAAGTAATCAACTAGAATAATTTGCAAAGGAAAGAAAGGTTCTATGAAAAAGACGAGATGCACAAGATTTAGTAAGGTATAAAGTGAATAAATCCCAACGACGGCACCGTGGGTGTACAATTGATTAGAAAGTTTTCAGTCGTGGCAATGTTAGAGGAGAAAAACTGCCAAAACGCCTCCAAGGATCGGTCTTTCACAACAACAGCAACAAGTAAGAAGAAAAACCCCTCCAACCTCAGTTTGAACAGGACAGCAACAATTAGGAAAATGAACTCTCTTGAGGCTCCTATGAAAAACAAAGAAGGAACTGATAAAGCTAATTTGGCCGTGGACTTTCTTATTTTCCAAGGCCTTCAGGATTCTAAAAAGTAGAAGACAGAATCCGGCAACAAGAATCAAAGATAAGTTTTGCTTTGTTGTTTGACGCCATTCAAATGGGATACTCAAAAGAAAAGTGTTAAGCAAATTAGTCCGTACAAATTCCTGTTTTGAAGAATAAACATGGATTTCATTGATGAATGAAATATACAAAAGGGGAGGAAAAAACTCCCAAGCCACACAAGGTGGATTACAAAAAACATCTCCATCTAGAAACAAGAGTAGTAAAGCTGTAATCATTAAAAGGATGATGCCATTTAAACCAGTATAAAGTAGTCAAAAGAGCCAAGTCTAAAAACATCGTACAAATTCCTTTGTTCCCCCTTTTTCTGATAGGTGGCAACATATCAATGACAAATTGTAAAATTGAACTTAAGATGCTAAGAAAATAAATGATAGTAACATGACATTCTAATCAATAATAGGTGGTAAGATACCATTTAACAGAATAAACGATAAATGAGATGTTACTTTTTCCATCAATATTTTGATAGATAGTAACTAGATGATATTTAGGTAAACTGAATGGCAAAAGAAAGCCAGAGAAGGCTTCTTGAAATAAAAGCTTGGAGGAAATGGTTGCTTGCTTTGTTGTTTGACGCCACTCAAAGGTAAAAATCACAAGAAAACTGCAAGGCAGATAAGGTTGTGCAATGTGCAAATTTGTTTGGCCCTTATTATTCTGATAGGTTACATAACAAATCAATGTTAGTTGGTAATTTGAAACGTGGAAAATAAAGAATGAAAAGGAAGAGAGGGTTTGTCCAAGTGAGCACTTGTGTGAATCTCCATAGAATTATCTTCACAAAGGCAAATTGCAAGTACAAAAACTGCCCCTTGCTAGAGGCATTCATTATAGCCAATGGCTTGGAGTGCAAAATACCACAACTCAGCCATTGCCATAGGCTATCACTTGGTTTTCATTTCATAAATTCTCCTAAGAACTATAAAAGAACTTAAAAGCAAATATTCTCCTCTACATTTCCACGATGATGATGGTAACAACAAAAATTATTGTTCTTGTAAATTTCAAGAAGCCATTTACATGTAGGCATGTCCAAAGAAAGTACATTTTTCTAACAAAGAAAAAAGGTCACTACAATCAAACAATTTACAAGATGAAACAAAGCTGGGAATCAACCAACCAATGGTAATTTAAATCCAAGTGATAAATCTACAAAATACTACAAAAAATCAAGTGAGGTTAAGACAAACTTTTTGAATGCTATTACTATAGAGAATAAAATAGACAAGTTGTTGCTGTTGAACGTGATGTATAGTAAAATAGAATATCTTCAACATTAAACTGTTAAAGAAAATCTGGAAAGAACAAAATGTTACCAAACTAAAATAAAGAATACAAAATAACTCAAAAGAGCCATATCCAACATATGCATCAGCCTGTTTTCTTGGCCATGTTATTTAGTCGACTGTTTTGACTATTATAGCTTATTTCCAAGTTTGAACAACTAAATGAAATGCTGAAGTAGTTAATATATCTTATCAGATGTCCACAAAGGGACTAAAGTAGTTAAAGTATGAACTTACTGAGAATGAGTATACTTGGTCCTTATTTTATTACTTTTGGAGACACAGTAATCTTATTTACACCATCCAATTTTCTTTCATCAAGTTTTATATTTCCTATTTCATCCATACATAACATAAACACATATACTTCATTCCGGGATTTAATAAACAGGATACAGAGCTACCATTTAGGAGAGACAAGAAATAAAATCCTCTAAAATTGAAGAGTATAAAGACATTCAAATGATGTGAACATATATTTACCTTGTATAAACTAGACACCCAATCTTTCTTTGTCTCATTGGATTGGCTGACTTCGGGGGTTGCCACCAGATCTTCTGCCAATTTTTCTTCCGCAGGCTTGGACTCAATATTTTCCGGTGAGGACTCTTCACGCCGAAAGCACAGAATCTCCCATTTCTTCAAAGCAAAAACAATTCGATGGAGAAGAAGGAATAACCCTCCAGTGAAAATTCTAGTAAACCAATTTCACGATTCAATGGAAAAGAATCATATTCGAACTGAACTACCACTTGAATTAATGTAATGGAAACCAAAAATCCTCGTTTCTGGTGGGAGAGAGAGAAAGAGCTTACATTTCTACGGCGTCGGGAGAGAGTACTGACGCAGTGGATGTTTGAATTGAGAGGAAAACAGGGGAGCAGAGGCTTTAAATGAACCCTAATCGAAAACCTAGAATTGGAAGGAGCAAAACGAAAGGAGAAAGAATGGCAACAAGGATTTGTTGCAGCCGACATTGGTGAAGCGCCGGATCAATCAGAATCCGAAAATAGCGAAGGAACCGATTACGCATGGACGGAACAGAACAATGCAATTAAAAAAAAAAAAAAAAAAAAACCCTAAAATCCGGAAGTAGCAACTAGTCTCCCCCTGTCTTAAGCTCCTTCTGCAGGTGGAGAGAAGTGGGAAGGACAACGACGGCGACGAAAGGCGATAACAAGTTGAGCACCGAAGCTTCATCAACGAGCGCGTGGTTCGATTGAAATCGTCGGTAGAAACCAAATCAGGCGTGTACTCGAACACAAACCCCTAATTCTACGTGATTGCCTAATTTCTTCCTCTTTATTTAATTTAATTTTTTTTTATTTTTTATTTTTTTTTATTGTTTCAACTTCCAATTTTACTTTAAATTTGGTTAATACATTATTACCCTTCAAATTTTAGAATTTTATTTTAATGTACGGCCTACTTTGGTAATTATAAATGAAATATGACACTTAATTAATTTTAAAAATTGCCTTAATTAACAGAAATTAAAAATTAGTTAAAATTCAGGAATAAATGTGTAAAATTTTGAAAAAACTAAAAAATAAAGTTATAAGTTTTGTAGTAATCCAATAAAGATTAAATTTAAAATTTAGAGGTAAAAATGTAACTATTTAAAATTTAAAAATTAAATAAAAACTATGTTCAAGAGCATAAAATATATATTTTTCCCTCAACTTTAATAACAAAATTATTTAAAGGAATTTTATAATTCTAATTTCTAAGTAATGTTATTTAATTTAAGGAAAAACAAAAAAGAAGGCAAATGACTTCTCCTTTTGGGTTGCTGTAGAAGCGCCCCATTTCTTCTTTTCGATCTTTCTCTTTCGAATCAAATAAAAGAACGTGAGCCCCACGTGCATGGTTCATAATACGTGGTCACGTAATTGTCCTTGGATTGACTTTTGGCCTTTAGATTGGCATGGTTCACAACACGTGGCATTGACTAAGGCCACCTAATCATTGGTTGGATTGGCTTTTGACCTTTGTATTGGCATGGTTCATATGCTTCCTTGCTCGTAAATATTTTAGTTTAATTTATTTGTCAAGCAATCCAAATAATTGTTGAAATTATTCAAATTAACATATATAAAGATAGGTTCATAATATTAAAGTTAAGCCCATCATCATTTACATTCGTTTGAGCTATTTTTTAATATTTTAGGGATTTAATTCATATCAATTTTAAAAAATGGATAGATCTTAATTAAAAAAAAAAATTATAAGCTATTATTTTTTAATTTAAATGTTTGTAACTTTTTGTATTTAAAATGGATATAAAATGGATGGACAAAAACATCTATATATGATATAAGAGGGAGCCATTTAAATATTCTCAATCTCCGTACCCTCGATTTAAATATTACGTTTATTAAATAAGTAAATAAATACATTTTAGAATTTATATTGTGGGTATATATATATATATATATATATATATATATTTTTTTTTTTTTTTTTTTTTTAATTGAGAGTGGTTTTATTTATTAAAATGTTTAATTAATTAAATTAATAATTTATTTGGAAAAAACATATTAAAAAATATAAGGTAAAATTGACTGTTACCCAAATCATGAGATGAGGGATTTGGAGTGTCGTGCTGAAAATCAACAACAAAGGGTCCGTTCCTACGAGAGTAGAGCCAATTACACGACTATGGGTTACATGGCCTGGCTGCGCTTCTTCTACTCTGCTGTCTCCTCCCCTGCTTCCTCCACCCTCCACTGTGTTCATTGGCCCATGGTTTTGGGTCTCACTCTTTCCTTCTCATTCCTCTACTTCTTCATCTTGCTGCCGCCTTTCATTAAATTGTACTGGACTCACAACCTGCTCGACATAATGTGCACGGAACATGCTGATATCTATCAACTGATCTTGAACGCCAGGAGCCAACATGTATTGAGGATTGTTGGGAATGAGTTCCACATCGACTAATTTAGGGAATGATTATGTGTTTATAAGTAAAGGAATACAATGATCTCCATTGTTACAAGGCCTTTTGGAAAGCCCAAAATAAAATCATGAGAGTTTATGCTCAAAGTGGACAATATTCTCTCATCATGGAAAGTCAAGATTCATAATATGGTATCAAAGTCACGCCTTAAAATTCGCCATGACAATAGAATCCTCAAATATCGAACAAAGATTGTGAGCCTCGAAAGTGTAGTAAAAAAAAATTGTGAGCCTTAAATTGCATGGGAGGTGGTCGAAGAAGGTTTCGAAGAACCGAAAGATACCACGGGTTATACAGCGGTTGCGATCAAAGGATAAGGCGTTCCGAGTTGTTGACGAGTCGAGCTTTGATGGCACAAAAACAAGGCGTTAAAAGAGTTGCCACTACACATGTTGGTGCAACTACTTCAAAAGAAGCGTGGGTGTGGAGAAGATTTTGAGATCATTAACCAACAACTTTGAGAATGTTGTATGCCCGATAGAAGAGTCAAAGAACCTAGCGACATTTACGGTCGACGAGCTCGCACACTTCAAACCAAGACGTCAATCAAAGATGAAAAGGCGCTCTACGGCCGATCAATTTATTCCAACATTCAGTGCTACAAATGTCACAAATTTGATCAATTTATTCCAACATTCAGTGCTACAAATGTCACAAATTTGATCAATTTATTCCAACATTCAGTGCTACAAATGTCACAAATTTGATCACTATGCGAATGATTGTAACTCCAACAAATGTTACAATTGTGGTAGAGTGGCGAATTTTGCAAAAGGTAGAAGACCCAACAAATGAATGTCTTCTCTTGATGGCTCAAAATTTGATCACTATGCAAATGATTGTAACCACCGATGGGATCGAGTTCAATGTCAGGTTCCACCGGGTCAGGGCGCTTCACAATGATTCATTCACCAGTGGGGAGATCAAAGTCTACACATGCGCCATCGCCTTTGCTCTGCTTGCTGTTACTGCTTCTGAACTCTAATCAATGCGCTTCACAATGATTCATTCACCGGGTCAGGGCGCTTGCTGTTGCTGTTACATGCACCATATTCTAAGAAGCAGCTTCCTATGGTATGGGATGGTTCCCTATTGATGAATCAAATTACTCGAAAGAAAGTAATTTCCCGGCTATTTATTAGACAAAGAAAGATTATTTGATTTAAAAAGAAGGGCGGGGGAATGGTTTGGCTCGGTTAACAATTGAGCAAATAGGGTCAAGCACCACGACCAGCATGATTGTTTGTATTTCATTTTCTTCTTCCAAGTCAAGCCCTTCTTAGAAAGTACTCGCTGAGTTACTTACGGAATCTCAAATCTCTCTCAACGCCGAGAATTTGTTATGTTTCCAGGTCGATCAGAGGTTTGGCTTGCTTCTCCCCCACCTTTTAGCGTTATGGCCCCATGAAAAAAGAAAGAAACCCAAAAGAAAAATGAAAGAAGAGAAATTAGGCCATCTTTCCTGAGAGAGGCCGTCTTCTCTCAGGCTAGCAGTTTGATACTTCTAGTCGACTGCTCTATAACGGGCTTCCCCGTTCCCTGGGGCTCTGCTTGCACCTCAAAGCATAATCCGATCTAAAATGAACTAGCTTGGCCGGCCCTGGGACAATCAAAAGAATGAAACTAGTCCTCGCTCTTGCTGCGGGTGTGGATGAGGACTTTTTCATTCTCAAGGAAATAAAAAGGAGTGAACCTTAATCTAAAGCCGACTAGAGGAATAGACCAATCGAAGAATTGGCCTGGAAAGGATTATTAACTGAACCGTTTTTTGAGAATGTCAATAAATTTCAAAATCCATTTCGTATCCAGTAGCGACAACCGTCTTTTTGATTGGTACTACAGTAGCCCTTTAGTTGCCATTTCTTGTTAAGATGTGAAAGCGCCTCTCTTTATAAGAAAGTTGGGTTCCAAGGTGTGAAGTGAGAGAGAAAACTAGCTCAAAATTGAATTTTTAATAAACCACTTTTTAAAATATTCTCACGCGTTAGAAGTTAAAGTCACACACGTGTAAGCATAAAAAATAAAAAACTAAATTTTGTCTTTTTTTTTTTAATTGGCTGAGGATTCCATTTTTATGGTTATTTAAAAGATTGAATAAATCAAATAGTATATTAAATTTAAAAATGGAAAGATGTATTAACTCCTTTTAATTAATTTTTTTATAAATCAATATTTATTAATTTAAAACATACTAAATCAATTAAATTAAAGAACTACGAGGACTAAGTTTATAAACAAAAAAAAAAGAAAGAGGTTCAGCTTTTTACTGTGTAATAATTGGTTGATTGTTCCAATTCAAAGAAAAAATATTTCATTTTTTATTAGAATGGAAAGTTCTAATTTAAAAATGGAAATGGCTTCAATTATTTTTAAAATATTCCATAACTCTAATTTACTAAATAAAAATTCCACAATCCAAATATTTTATTAATTTCAAGTTTTTTCATTAAAAACCCAATAATAGAGACACATCTAAAATATTTTTAAATATTTTAGTTTTAGATTTATTAAATATAAAATCCAATAAAATTTAAAATTTATTTGCATACTAAATAAAATAAATTATATAACATTTTACTTGATATTCGAAAAAAAAAATATAATAAATATTTATTTATGTTAGGTACTGTCCTTTTTCGTAAAAAGGATAGTATCTAAGATTCCCTTATTATATATTCTTTTTTTTTAAATGGAGCTATTATATGTCGGCGGGTATCCACTTTATTAGTCATATATATATGAGACATGATATTTTCAAACCTACTATATTAATTATATCCACTTTATTAGTCATATATATATGAGATATGATATTTTCAAACCTACTATATTAATTATAAAGTGCATATAATATATACAAACATGTGAGAAAAATTATATGTGAAAATTCATTAATTTTTTTTTTTTTTTTCACTGCAACTTTAATGTCATTCTTAAAAAAAAAAAAAAAAAAAAAAAAAAAAAAAAAAAAAAAAAAAAAAAAAAAAA